>NC_133321.1:2060458-2204373 GCF_012295235.1 Primulina huaijiensis
TAGAGATATAGATATTTATATAAATATATTGTAGAAATATATATACATATTTATATAAATATACACAATGTACAGTTTTAGAGCAGTTAATTAAAAAAAACAAGCTTTAATTTTTTTTAACGAAACGCATCTAGAAACGTATATCTGCTGTGTCCATAACATATCATAGCCGTGTCCAAGCCGTCTCCGACAAAACCTACAAAAAGTCAACGACGCGGATTTTGCTTTATCCGACACGCGTCCGCTTCGTATCTATATCCGATATTTCAGAGAAAAAAATTTAAAAGTATCCGTGCTACATAGGTTTTAACAGGTCTCCCAGGCTCTGACATTGCCGACAATTCTGCAAATCTATAAGGGAGAGTGAAGGACAAACAAAGATTCATCACTGAAAAATTTTCAGTATTCATGGCCGTGGTAGCTTTATAAAAGTTAGCGCACAGAAACTTCTGGACATCCAAAGCATTAATATTGCCCCATTTTTTAAACAACTCCAATAAAGTTAATGAACAGGGCCACCAGATACATGTTTGAATAAGGAACTGAACAGGGTTACACACAAATCAACACTTCCATAATACAAGTGAAGTCTTTTGGGGACATCCGGAGGAAATAACATTACACAAACGAGATTCTAATAAATAGTACCGCCACCTGCTATTCAAGGAGTCTCTTCTGAATTTCTAGCGGCATGCTTTACTTCCTCCACCGGTGCATGGATCTCTGCGGCCCCTATACGGAAGCATAGAAACAACTAATAGAAAATTCTTCTTCTTGATTAATTTCCATAAAACTAAATTGCTTCTAATTTCTATAACATTTTCATGACTGTTGTAATATAAATTCAAATTAGTCATGATCTATTATTATATTTAAATAATGCAATTACATGCTTTCCCTAGTAAAAATCTATTCGCTCTGTGCTTGATCCTGAAGACAGTAGAAGCTTGTAGAAACAAATTTAAATATGTTCAAATTCTTCAAAATCAAGTATTAATAACGATTTACAGATAGAAACAAATTTTATTTACTCCGCATAGGTGTCACATGTGTTGTGCTCCCGAAGTTTCAAATATGTTGAACCATTCATTTTCCATGATATCCAAGTCCTGTGAACTTAACAATCAAATGACATTCATATTTTTAGTACCAGTTTCAACCGTATCCATTTTCTGGAAACACATTTTCAAAAAATATTTTCCATAAACACCCCAAAATAAATTCTAATACCACCTTTATATTGGTAAAAGATACACTACACGATCAAACCAAACAGAGAAGTGTGAGCTTTGCCTAAAATAGGGAGAAATGTTTACCATTACCTCTTTTTCATGAATTCTCTCCTGGAATTTCACTAATTTGAGATGAAGTTCCACTACCTGATGTATCAGCTGACACACCAGCACTGCAGTAAAACAATATCTACATTAACAATACCATCATTTTTAAAACACTTTGCAAATAATATTCAGCTTGCTGTTAAATGTACATCATCACATCAAATCGCTACGTCGTGTAGAACTCTTTCATCCTAAATAAGTAAATATCAACATAAAAAAATGGCTATATTCCTCAACGAATAACAAAACCACAGCGCACGAGCAGCAATTAGCAGCAATTAACATCAAATCTAATGTACAAAATTACTTTTGACAAATACAAAATTCAGCCAAACACCTATGAAACTGCGGCTGAGAATTCAAAAAAAGATCCGCCGGCACGTCGTCTAGAAAGTTGCTGCAATCTATTAAGTGACACCATTAATTCCCATCCACCGAATCCAATTGAAGATTATTCATTCTCAATCTCGTTTTTGTAATGTTGTTGCCTCCAGATTATTCATTCTTCCAATTTCACTAAATCGCTCAAAAATTAAAATTGAAATTGTTTTCGATTTTTTGGTTCAAAAACCAGAGTACGAATCGAGGGCTGACATCTTGGTCCCAGATCTTAAATATTCGGCGTTCGAAATCGTAAATTACGTGAGCCCTTAATATAATAATTATATGTCCAATATTTGACACAAAAATATAAATTCAATTGTAATGTCTTTACTCCAATATTTTCATTTTTTCAATTCAATTTACGCCCATATTTTTAAGATCTAAAATTAAGACGACGTAATCTAACTATATGCGAATCTAAAGAAAATGAATAATAGTTAATTAATTGATTTTAATTGCTAAATTGATTATGTGATATGTTTATATGATGTTTTAGTAGTTTTTCTACTTAAATGCATTAAAATGTATTTTTAAAGGTTATTCGAGTTGCGATCAAGGAACGGAGACCGGGAGCTGAAAAATAGAAATAATTTTATTAAATAAATTTTTTTAATTATTTAAAATATGGTTGATACTTTTTCTTATTTTTGAAAATAAGGAGTTTTGAGGTGATTGTATACGCTGGGACGTAATTCTTATCGGTGTTGGATTTTCAACAAAAATACAAATGTTTTGACAACTCGTCTAATAATTTCACAAAATTTATTAAACAAAATAATTTTATTTAGTACTAATGGGCTTATTGGGTCTAATTAATCTTGTTAATGTGCCTAAGCTATTGTTAGTGGGTTACTTAGTATTTAAAGTGCAAAATCTACCCCTTAACCCCATAAACTCACGCCTCCCTCACCCATCATATTACAAGACTCCTTTTTCTCTCAAATACACGGCACACACAATAAAATTCAAGAGGAAAAGCTTCGAGTGCTTCAAGGAAATTCGCAAAAGGCTTCCTGTCGTCATTCTTTGATTCGTCAACTTAAATTTGTACGTTATACACGCAAAGGCACGCCATATTCTTCTCTTTACTAATCCATCACACCATATTATTTGTTTAATTATGTTTTGCATGAAAAACAAATTGCACTTCGATATATTTTCGTTTTTATGCAAATATGAACTTTTAAAGCTTGGGTTTTCATGCAAAAACATGATTTATATGTTCTTAAGGGGCTGCCATTATTAGGGTATTGATCAAGGATTGTTTTTAACGAGTTTAAGGAGTCCTAGAACACACACAACACGCTGCACATGAACACGATACAAGCTGGAACCATTCTTCGGTTTTGGTGATCATAGGGCTCGGTTGAAGGGTGTCTTGTTGCATGGCTTGGCTTGGGTCACGGCTAGGGTCACGTACGGGTCAGGGAAGGAGTCCTAGCCACGCTAGGACTCGAGGGTCACGGCTGGGGAGGAGTCCTAGCAAGCTAGGACTCCACCCAAGAGCCTTCGAGAAGGGCTGCGCTCGTGCAGCAGTGCGCGGGGTTCAAGGGCTCGGCCAGGGAGCTTTGGGCTGGACTAGGTTGAGTCACTAGGGTCCTATGAGGGTGCACAAGGGTCTGGTTCTGGGGATGATCTAGTGGCTAGAGTCCTAGGCGCATATCGAATAGTCCTAGTGCATGTAGGTTACTGAGTCGTTGCTTGCATCTACTCTTGAGGCTTCGGTTCGAGCTTGGGGTCAAGTCCTAGGGGTGCTAAGGGTTCACGAAGGTCCAGGGGAGGGCTGGTTTGAGGTTGGCTCAGGCTGGCTCGAAGGTGGCTCGATAAAAACGTAAGTTGGCTCAAGGGTTAAGTTGTGGTTAGAACTAGGGCTTTTATGAACTAAAAAATGAAACATGGCTCAACGGGAGTCGACTCATGGTTCACGAAGGCTAAATAAATATAAAAAGTCTAAGTTTTTAATTTGGGAATTTTATAGTAAAGTTTGATTTAATTCGTGATTAAAACGTATTAAGAATTAATAATTAATGAATAATTAAAAAGTCTAAAATTTAAGCTAAAAAAAATTATGGTAAATTTAATTTAAACTTAAATAATTATTTGGGATATTATAGAGTCAATGAAATTATGAAAATGTCAAAATTGTAAAATTTTACGTCTAGGGGTAAAACGGTAATTTTACACCTAGAAAATAGTAAACGTCATGGCAGTGCTCTGAATGCTGTTTTATATGCTAAAATGATTATTTTACATGTTTAGGGAATTTTAAGATGGAACGATAACGTTAAAAGACATGTTGCGTACTTGGTTTAAAAGAAAAACGTTATTATATGCATGTTTAATTTTTTTATATAAGTGATGAAAATACGAAATGTTGAAGCAAATGAAGTAATTGTGACTAATACGATGATATGTTAATACGTAGGCCAAGCTCAGTTGACGGGTGAGAGTGTCGTTGATGTCCCCGCCGCCCAGTACTGTGGTTACATGTAGATGGATCCATCGCCGCCCCAATACGAATACGAATACGAAAGTCACAGTTAACAATCTGAATTCAACGAAATGAATGAAATACGAATATGACTATAATGAAAATGAATATGTTGATATGAAAACAATTATGAAAATGTTTATATTTAAAGTTTATACATCTTCATTAAAATGTTATTTTACGTACAAGTATTTTCACTGTTGCATGTGTTCTGTATATATATTACTTGTTATCAAGATTATGGTGTGTTGAGTCTTTAGACTCACTAGGTATGAATGATGTAGGTGATATTGATAATAACGATAATGGGGGTCTTGATGGTTGATCTGACTGGACTGAAGGTGCGCATAACCCGATGACCAGCGCTTATATTTCCGCACTTACGATTATGATTTATGTTAAAGATATTTTCACGACTTTTATTATGCTTTTGAGTGGTTTTGAGAGGTTGTTAGTTTTACCGATTTTGTTATGTTAGGATATGCAAACGATCGACTTTTTTATGTTGGAAACTATTTTCTTTTGGATTTTTAAATATTAGTTGGTTGTTTTATTTTTAAAATGGTCCAAAAATATTTTATATATTTATATATGTATTTTGGCATATTATTAGGAGGAAAAAAAATTTTCTGGTACTTTTTAAGAAAACGAGTAATAAACGTTTCAATATTCGAGTAACGTAATCATGAATTTGAATTTTAAAATAAGTAAGAAAAATATACGTCATATCTTCAGGGACTTAGCAAAATAATAATCTGACCTAGTCAGATGTAAAATATTATTGCAATATTTAAATATGAGATGATATGTATTATTAGTAACGTATTGTCGCAGAATATCTTTTCAAGTCAAATGCAATTATCTTTCAAAACTTTGAAATGAATATCGTGGGCTAAAGAGGTGGCTCCCACAAACATTTGGTGTAGCATTTTTTCTCATGTATTCAAGTAGTATCCGTACAATCGATCATTTTCAAGTCAAGGTTTATCAAATTTTCGAACCGAAGTCACGTTGCTCAGATGAACCATATACCTGAGTTTAAACTCTTTGGTTGTATGACTCACTTTTTAGGATGAAGCCGTGTTGTCCAGTAGACTAGCAATCCGATACATAGAGGGTAGTTTGGTGATCCGATCATTCATTTGTTCAGTCAGTAATCAATCGGTAATCAGTCAGGAACAAATAACATTTCAGAAATCAAACATGCATAAAATTATGATCAATAAAATGTGGCATGTAAAATATAATGCAATATAAATGAAAAATTCGTTAATTTATTTATGAAAGTTTTCCACAAATTCCAGAAAATACCAGAGGGTCAATAATTGAAGAAAATAGATAGTAAATCTCATAGTAAAAAAAAATATCTCAATAACTTACTATTTGTCCTTGATTGTCAAAACTCAAGCAAATATAATTTGATTGATTTTACATTTGTTATAATTGGTAGTTGGTGGTAAAACCTTTTAAAATCATTTTCATGTCAAACTCTTGTCGGTTAATTTTGTTTAATGATTTAAAAATTAATATTAATTAATATACATGTAAAAAATCACTTAACTTTTCAAAAATGTCTAAAAATTACAGAAATGTTCTGAAATCGAAAGAATCAAGAAACTTGACAGCACATGTACCGCACACGCACTTCATTGGCGCGTGGCGGAGCTACGATCGCCACGTACGGGTGAAAATTTTACAGTGAACATATCATGGATTTGTTAAAGTAGATGTCCTGCAAGCCAACAGATGGTTAGAGAATTTATTGGCTCAAGTGTAATAAACAATCTTTATTTTAATAGAATTTAACTTTTTATGGTTTTATTTTACTTTATCTGTATATCCATGCAATCAGCATAGATTAAGTCCTTAATTATACTTTAATACAAATGAATCGTAATTCGATCTTGAAACTCATTTGTAAACACTGATTTTATTTGGTTTCATTCTGGACACCCATTGTGGGCAGTTATGTGAGCACAGTTGATATGACATTAACCTATTTGATTTACAATTTCATCACATTCAATACGTGGATTTCGGCTCAGTGATGTTTACAATGGATGTCTAGAGATCAATTATATGTACACACACTTCAAGTAGTGAGCTCCTAATGGATATGTCACTAGACACTACATTTCTTTTGAAACATAATTCGTCGATTGTTCCAGCATCCTTGATTAATTCATTCAGTATATGTCTTTAAGTTCTACAATGATTGGAGTTATACATCATACTATTATCCATATATTTAAGTTATTCTCATATTATAAGTAACTTATTATTTCGTCTCATGAACAAAACAGGGCTGAAAGCATTATTTCTTATAGTACCAACTGCCACCACTTGTCATAAATTATAGTTTTTTTTTAAAAAAAATTTCTGTAAAGAAATTAATTATGGTATTTTAGATATTAGTAGATATTATGGTATTTATTATAAAGCCACCACTTCAATATTTCAGCTACTTTCTAAAGAGAATTGGCAATCCAGTTAGGAAAAGGCTAGTTTAAAGGTGTGACACTTCATTGATGGAAAATACTCTTCCATCACGTAAATAGTTATCATCCTTGTAAGGAAAACATGAATTCTCCGGATTACTTTCTAAAAGATAACCGACTTGACCAAAATATATATCCCCTCCAATTTCTACCATTATAATACAAACCCATTGAAAAAAATGCAAAAATTTTACCTTGAATTCAATATTCTGTTGCTCCTAACTTTGCAATGGTTAACAACCCAAGGAAAAGTCCTAGTACACTCCACACTTCATCAAAATGTTACGAATTCGACAACCGCTTCCCCTTGGCTTAGAAGAATGACGAATCCGCGGGCCACCGGCTGCATTTTCCGTCCGTGGATCTGCAACCAAGATTTCCCTAGAATCAGGCAACTCTGCTGCCGGAACCGTTGCGTAGACGTCACGTCCGACGTTAACAATTGTGGGTTGTGTGGGATAAGATGTCCATTTTCACTACAATGCTGCCGGGGAATATGTGTTAACACAAATTTGAACCCCTTTCACTGTGGAAGATGTAGTCATAGGTGTCCATTTCCAGGGATTTGTTTCTTTGGGATATGCAACTATGCTCAGCCTTTGCCTCCTTTTCCCTTCCCTTTTCCTCCCCGGCCGCCTTTACCGCCGCGTTCCGTTCCCGCCACCAAAAGGCTGCCCTCCTGGGGATCGTGGGCCGCCGGGGCAGGGGGGTGAAACTTGTATTTGACGAGCATGTTGTTCATTATGCCATGTCATATATAAGTTCAAGTGATCGGGGGCTTATTGTCATGTTCATGATTTGAGTATTCCTATATTTTACTATTTTTGTTTGATTAATTAGAATTAGAATTAGAATTAGAATTAAAATGTCATAAATACACCTTATTTACTTAAATATCAATTATTTATTTACATGCAACTGTTTGTTTTTATTTAATTCCTAATTATTTGTTACTCATAATTTATTTGACAGATTAAAATAAATAAATTAAGTTTTTGTTATAATTTTTCACTAAAAAAGGAAAGTGTTTTTCTTGTAAACATACTTAAAAATGTCAGGGAAATTTTTGGATATAGGCTCCAAATCTTTTTAAAAAAATGACTTTCATATATGTTTTTTTTATTGAGGAAGGTTATAAATGTAAAAAAAAGTATTATGTGGTGGTTAGATTTTGGAAAATGAACACTATCATTTTCGTCCTAAACATTTTATTCTTTGTAATTTTGATAATCTATAGTAACAAAATTAGTTTTAATAATGTATTTTTCAATTTTTTACACTTCAATTTTGATAATCATGTATTTTACTTCGAGATTGTTAATAAAACATTATATATGAGTGTTACGTTGATATCATGTAAGCGTCGCATCATCGCCACGCTGAAAAAATAACCAAATTATTTTTTAAAATACAAAAATATTTGATATAGAGTATTGTGACCGTGACAGTGGACAAACTATATAATAGTACTATATTTTTACTATTATTATTATGTTTATGACGTTTTTGTCCTATATATTCATTTAAATAAATAATGTTTTCTGTTGTTAATAATTAATCGTAATCAATTTGCAAGCTAATTATGAGATTAGAAAACCGAAACTATTTTATTAATACGATATACTTTAAAATTTATCAATGATTATATGAATCCCATTACATAAATATATGGGACTTTGCGGTGCAAAGTGCAAACGCATATGCAGTAATATTTTCACACATTTTCTACAAATATTTTATCGAAAATTGTATTTTTGATTGTGTATATTTGTTTCTTTTGTGATTTTGATCTTCTATATTTCCAAGTTTCATTTTCTAATTTTTTTGGCAATGTAGTTATTTTTTTCTTATATTGTGCTGATATGACACTAATGTGGCACAAATATAGTGCTGATGTGTGTGGTACAACATCAATTTTTCAATGAAAAATGAATCAAATTACCAAAAATTAAAAAATACAAGATTAAAAAAAAATTGAACAATATATAAATTCAAAATTATAAAACGAAAAAAAATACATTACTAAAATTGAAAATTTCTCTAATTTTATCTATATATATATCCTTTGTATATATAATATGTACTAGAATAATAATACAGACAAAATAATGTCTTGGCATAATTTTTAGAATCCTCGAAATACCCCTCTTTTTTTGGCCCCTTATTTCTTTTTTTCATGAAAAATTAAATTTATTAAAAAAAATTATTTTTATTATAAAATTTCAATTTTCAATTAAAATACTTATTAAAAAATCAATTAGACAAGCGCGCAACATGTGCAGAAAAAGGCTAGTTCTATAAAATGTATCAACTACGGCTTATAGTGGGCTTTTTTGGGGAAAAATTTCAATTTTAGTCCTGTGAGTTCATCTGTTTTTTGTCTTAGTCTCTTAACTTGTCCAAATTTGGTTTTCATCCAGTAACTTGGATTTTTTTTATTTTGGTCTTTGTTTTGCTCACATTTGTCATATAGGAGAACATTAATGCCAAATAAATAATATTCAATGGATGTAGTTGTTTCGAGCAAAAAATTAAAAAAATCCAAAATATTGCATGTGAATCAAACTTTGACATGTTATAAAACTAAAATCCAAAAAAAACCAACTTATATGACTAAAATTATAATTTTCTTTTTCTTTTGAATGTCACTTTCATCAAATCTTAAATTCTCCTCCATAGCACTTATCTTTTTTGTCTCTACAAATGATTGTCTTTGGCACCACTATTTTATGCCCGGGTCCATACAAATTACAATCAAGAATATATTTTGCACCATTTAAGAAAACTCGCCAACTAATTATTTGCAAATCTAAAACATAGTGCAAGACATAAAATCGTAAACCGTCAAACCTAAAACTAGCATTTTTCAAAAATAGCATAAACTCTTAAATTCTCTCAAAAGCATAAAAGTCATAAAATCTTTAAATACTGTAAAGTCATCATACTGCGGAAAAACTAGCAATGGTCATCGGGTTATGTGAACCATCAGTCCAGCCAGTTCAACCATCAAGTCCTCCAATATAATCATAAATATACTCACCTGCATCATTCACACCTAGTGAGTCTAATGACTCAGCAAACCTTAACCGTGATAACAAGTAATACGGATACATCCACATGCAACAGTGAAAAAATCTTTTAATGAAATAGCTTTGGCATGAACATGCATACACTTTAAATCCTTTCCTTTCATCATAAACTTATACGTTTCCCTTTCATTGAATTCAGATCATTAATTGTAACTTTCGTATCAGTTACAGCTGTTGGTCGATTGATCAATCTTACGTATAACCATGGTACCAGGTGGCAGGGACATCAGTGACACTCTTACCCGTCAGCTGAGCCTTGGCCTTACATATCATCATATCCATTCGTATTCGTATTCATATTCGTATTAGTCACAATCAAGTCATCTCCTTCAAATCCTTTTATCGTATCCATTACTTATTAAAATTCTTGCATAGATATCATTTTTCTTTTAAACCAAACATGCAACAAGTCTTTTAGCATTTATCATTTTCCATCATAAAATCCCTTAATATTTCAAAATAAAAATTTTAACATTTATGACTGCAATCAGGACACTGCCAGGACGTCTAACATTTTTCAGGTGTAAAATGATTGTTTTGCCCCTGAAAACCTAACTTTCTCAATTTACCCTTAGACCCTAAAACGACGACCCAAATTCATCTAAACTTACCATAACACTTTAAAATACACTCATAAACATTTCTTAGATATAAACTTAAGCTCATCGACCAAATTTATAATTCGTTTTAAAACTTGAATTGAAGTCCCGGTTTTAACCCGAATCTCGAAACTTAACCAGACTTTAACTATAACTTATTAACACCTAACCTATCCTATGCAACCCAATTCAAGCCATTTAAGACCCATAGAAAAGCCTAAATAGCCTACTGAATTTCTGCCCTTATTTTTCGAAAAACCTAGCTCAACAATTCAAGAGTTCCTTCAATCTTAGACCTTAACTGTGAAACCTCGATATTTTTTCCGGAGATAAGAATTTTGATGATAAGCCTAATTTTGGGATAAATAAACCTTGATCTAAGAAATTAAATAAGGAATTTTTTTTGGATATAAGCATGTAAAGTTTTTGATATAAATTCAACGTTGCAAAGATTATACCAGATAAAGATCTAAGATTCGATATGATATTGATACCTGGATAAAGATCAAGCCAGAGGATAATATGATCCCTAAATTTGAAATCTTGGAGTATTAAATCGGGATTTTCGAAATTATATATGGAGAGAGGAAAAAAGTCTACACGATAAAAAAATGCATACATGGAAAAATTTAAAAGTTCGCCTACCAGAATTTCATGGAAAATCAAGAGTAATATTTTTGGGATAATTTACCACAAAATTCAAAATTACTAAAGGAGATTTTTGGGATTTAAGAGAAAGGATTTAATTGTACTGGAAAATAAAAGATCTACCGAAAATTGGGAATTAGACACAAATTCGAAATTTTGCAGGCTTGGACAGGAGAATATTTCGAAAAGGAATGGATATATAGATTTCGAAATTATCCAGTATCATGGATAAGAAAATGATAATTATCCTAAATTTAAAGTTTAATTCAAAAGTTCAAACGCGAGGATAATACACGATCAGGATAACAGTCAAGCCCTATACATAGGAGAGCCACGTCATTCGAAATTCACACCTCCACATTTTCGAAATTTTCTCTCTAGTTCTTCTTAGGAATTTTTGAGACTTTGCTCTCTTGGTGTGCCCAGTATCGAAGCTTTGCAGCAGTCCAGATCCAGGCTCAGTTTCAAAATTCTACCATCACCCGTTCTCGTTTTTCGAATTATTCATAAAGTAAAGGGGTTTTTGTTATACTATAATTTGCACACTTGTCCTTCGTAAGTGTGCTTTGGTCATGCATATATTCTTTCGTATTTGCGTTTTCGCTATATTATAATTTGTGTACGAATCTCCTTTCAGTTTTTTTGAAAATTCGTTCGAGCATAATTCCTTGTTCACGATATATTTTTTTCAAGATTTGTCAAATTATATGTTCAAAGCACTATTAAGATTCGATTGGATATGGGAAAAGATTTCTGAACTATGACTCTTATACGGTGGGATGATAACTATTGTATGACCTCACTCCTTAGAGGATTAACAAATTGGATATGGCCTCACTCTCCTTATAGGATTAACATATAGGAGACTGATTATTCATATCTTTGATTGTATTTTGAGCATTTTCCTTTTTCTTGATTTTAGGAAATGGCTCGTACCCATATCATAGCTCGCAAGAGTGTCACCACCCCCGTACTAGACAAGGATGAGATTATCAAGAACCTTCAGGCATCCCTAGTTCAAGAGGGAGAAGACAATGCTGAGTTGGTAGGAGATTTGAATAACCTTCTAGCCACAAGACACGACTTAGAGGAGCAGAGAGAGCACCTCCAAACAGATGTCCAGAGGTTCGCTCACTGCTATGATAAGCAGAACAGGAGCTTGATGCGACCAAAGAACTTCTAGCAGTTGCTCAAGCCGAGATAACGGAGCTTAAGGCTCAAAGAGAACAAATCTGCTTTACGGCTGTACAACGTCATAATCAAGATGCAGCGACTATCCAGGAACTGCAAATGTTTGTGCATAACTTAACCCTACACCATGAACAGCTCGTAAACGATGTCCATCAGCTGGAGGAAGTCCTTATCAATGTGCAGCTCGAAATAGAACCAATAGAAGGCCCAATGGAGGATGAGGCAATGGGTAAAGTTATTTGATTTATTCCTTGGATCATTTCGTAATTGGGCCATTACTATTGCACTATCCTTGTTGTTACAACAATCTTGGAACTATTGTGCTTTTTTAGGCAATGGATCGGAGCAATCGCAATAACCGAAACCGTGACCAAAACACCGATAGCGGGACTGGGAATGAGAATCTACCTTCACCCGAATTCAATCTAAGTCACGCGGACCTAATGGCTATTGTCACGATTGTAGCAACTACCCTCCAGGAATTAGGAAATCAGAATCCTAACCAACCACCTCCTCCACCACCTCAGAATAGGATCAAATTCCACTACGAATCCCTACAAAAGAATAGATGCCCAGTATTTGTGGGTGCTTCAGATCCTGAAGCAGCTAGAGTTGGATCAAGAATGTAGAGACACAACTACGACTACTCGAAATCCCTGAGATACTCAAAGTGGACGTGGTCGTACCTTTTCTAGAGGACAATGCGAGTAAATGGTGGGAAGCAGTTTGACCTGCCATGACTGTTGTAGGAGCAATAACGTGGCAACAATTTAAGGATGTTTTCTTTAAGCAATACTACCCAGCAGAAGTTAGAATGCAAAAGCTCGGTGAAAGTGAGAATTTTTTCCAGACTCCGAAAATGTCAGTGGTAGAAGTCACCTCTTATTTCAATGCACTAGAAACTTATGCCCCGACGATCATTGCAGTTGAAGTCCTGAAATTGCACCTCTTCAAGAAATGATTGAATAGCCGAATCCAGTCAGCTTTAGCGGTTTATCAGCCAACTGATTTCGCAGATTTGATGGGCGCAGCTACCCGAGCAGAGACAGACATTCGGCGAAGGGAAGTGGAAAACAAGAATAAGAGTCCCTTTAATGGCCAACTATCTCAGAACGAACATAAATTTAAGATGCAAAAACAGTCCGACAGACAATCCGATGGACCTTCGTACTCCACAAACCACTCAGAAATTAGGCAGCGCCCCACCTGTCATCTCCGACATAGTGGGGAATGCCATCGAGTAAGTGGAACTTGCTTCGGTTGTGGAAAGCCAGGACACCGCATCGCAGATTGTCCTAAAGCCGCCAACACGACAGCCAGACCCAACAAATGAATCAGTCCAAAAGCGAAAAAATCCGACAAGCCAAAAGAAAACAAACCAAACGCTCATGTGTTTGCCATGAAGAAAGAAGAGGCATATGACGCAAATGACGTCGTGTTAGGTACCGTCATATGTACAAGTTCCTGCCTACGTATTATTGTGGCGCTACACACTCTTTCATATCTAAGAAATTGCTAATAAATTAGGACATGAGCCAGAGAAATTAATTGAGGTTAGAATAACAACACCTACAAGTAAAACTATTTGAGATTCATAGAGATTGTAGGACTAAGAAGACGCCCCATCCCCTACGTCAAGATACAAGGATATAATCACGTAGAAAGGAAGCCACATGGGAGAAAGAATGCGAGAAGAATATTCTTATCTATTCAAAGATCAAGTCAACCCAAGTTTTGATGACGAAACTTCCAATAAAGTGGGAGGGATGTGGAACCCCGATAATTTTTTTCGGAGATAAGAATTTTGATGATATGCCTAATTTTGGGATAAATAACCATGATCTAAGGAATTTTTTTTTTGGATATAAGTAGATAAAGTTTTTTATATAAATTCAAAGTTGGAAATATTGTACAAGATAAAGATATAAGATTTGATACGATATTGATACCTGGATAAAGATCAAGCAAGAAGATAATATGATAACTAAATTTTGAAATCTTGGAGTATTTAGTTAGGATTTTCGAAATTATGGAGATAGGAAAAATATACACGATAAAAAAAATGCAGGCATGAGAAAATTTAAAAGTTCGCCTATCAGAATTTTAGGAAAAATCAAGAGTATTATTTTTGGGATAATTTACCACAAAATTCAAAATTACTAAAGGACATTTTTGGGATTTAAGAGCAAGGATTTAATTGTACTAGAAAATAAAAAAAAATCCACCGAATATTGGGAATTATACACAAAATTAGAATTTTTGCAGCTTGGATAGGAGAATATTTCGAAAATATATACAAGGAATGAATATATAGATTTCGAAATTATCCAATATCATGGATAAGAAAATGATAATTATCTTAGATTTGTAGTTTGATTCAAAAGTTCAAACGCGAGGATAATATACGATCAAGATAGCAGACAACCTCTATAAATAGGAGAGCCATGCCATTTGAAATTCACACCTCCAAATTTTCAAAATTTTCTCTCTAAATCTCCTTAGGAATTTTCAAGACTTTGCTCTCTTAGTGTGCCGAGTATCGAAGCTCACCAGCAGTCTAGATCCAGGCTCAGTTTTGAAATCCTACCATCACCAGTTCTCGTTTTTTGAATTATTCACAAGGTAAGGGGGTTTGAACTATAATATAATTTGCACACTAAGTGTGCTTTTGTTATGCATATATTCTTTCGTATTTGGGTTTTCGCTATATTATAATTTGTGTACGAATCTCCCTTCAGTTTTTTTTTGAAAGTTTGTTCGACCATAATTCCTTGTTCACGATATATTTTCTTCAAGATTTGTCAAATTATATGTTCAAAGCACTGTTAGAATTCGATTGGTTATGGGAAAATATTTCCGAACTATGACCCATACACGGTGGGATGACAACCATTGTACGGTCTCACTCCATAGAAGATTAACATATTGGACATGGCCTCAAGAAACCATGGAAATGAGATGACTTTCAGTGCTAAACAAGTATGCTATACGAGTATGATATGTGATGATATGTTATGATTATGAATTATGAATATTTGTTATTATTCAAGTTATGATATGCTACGTGAAATTTGAATTCAAGTATATGTATATGTTGCTACATGTCTAGAACGGCCCCCTACTTACTGAGTATTTCCCAAAATATTCACCCCTTACTTCCTCTCCCCCCAGATAAGAACGAAGAGCAAATGGAAGAAGAAGAGCAAAAGCAATTTTGGGGATGGTAGAAGATCTCGAGTTATCCCAAAAATTTTAAAGCTTAATTTATGTTTATCGATTCCGCACTATTAAAAAAATTTTCATCAGTTTATTTTGGTATTTAAGTTTTAAAGACAATTTTTTTTAATATGAGAAATAAACTGGTTTTAGGTTTATACTGAACTACGAGGCTTGTTGTTTAGAAATTATGTGATTGTTGAATAATGCCAGTGTCGACTAACCCCGGTTTCGAGGCGTGACATTAACCGAGTGGACTAGACCCTGACCAACCCTCCTAGGACCTAGATCAAACCCTTAGGACTTTCCTTGACCAGCCTCTATAGCCCATGTACTTGCAACCATAAACCCGCGCCCCTACAACCCTCGCGTGACCCAAGCCTCACGCTCCTACCCTAGCCCTTGCACTAGCCTTCCCTCAACTCATCTAGGACCATGAATCGGCCCACTTAGGACCCCTAGACACGTCCCAACAACAGGCAGCAGTCGTGCCCTTCTAGGAACCCAAACCGTGCCCTAGCATGTTTTGAAACCCAAATTTTTTTTCAGCCTATTTCCCCATCTTGTCCATCCCTTAGCCATGCCTTTATGGACCCTTAAGCATACTAAAAAACGTCCCTTCTAATAACTCTACCTTGGCAGCTCCTTTGTGTATCAATACCATGAATTTATAAGCATGAAAACTCAAGTTTTATCATTTATATGCCAAAAAAACGAAAATAAAAGGAAGGGTATCATATTTTCCATGAAATCATTTATAAATACACATAATATGGTACAAACGATGGGCAAAGAAATTTTAAGGTATGCCTTTTCATGTTTCACGCATGAAAAACAATCCTTGACGCGAGGGTCGTTGGCCGAGAGGCGGGGGATCATTGTGTTTTTATTCTTAAAAAATCGATGTGGAAAAGCTCCTTTCCGTGCGTGTGTGTGTGGTGTTCGGCTGCTCTAGGTCTCTTGATGTGTGTGCGTGTCTTGTGTCTTGTTTAGGATTTGGGAGATCAAAGTTTTAAATAAAATACTTGGGTAGGAGTTTAGGCCCAATAACCTTGGTATAAAAGGCCCATTAGGTCCATTAGATAGTAGGAAAAATATTTCGTTTAGGGAAGTTTTTGAAAATATTAACCGAGCCTCCAAAAAGTCATTGTTTTCGTCAAAAATCAATTACCGATTTAAAATATGACTCGACGTGTAAAAACACCTCAAAAAGCACCATTTTCAAAAATTTAATTTTAAATAAACCATATATTAAATAATTAAAAATAATCATTTAATAAAATATTTTTCCCTTTACGATCCCCGGTCTCCGTTCCTCGATCGCGTCTCGATCAACCTTTAAAAACACGGTTTTATGCATTCTTATAGAAAACCATATTTTAAACATGTAAAAATCCCTACCACATTTAATCAATGCAATTAAAATGATTTAATTAAGCATTTTCAATTTTCCTAGACTTGCATATAGTTTGATTACGTTGTCGCAATTTAAACCTTACACACTATGATAGATTCGGCCTAAATTTTGTCATTATAAGCAACAAAATTTTGATAATTTTCGAGCTAAATATTTGTCCCTTAACATCATTTTTGATCAAGACCATGTCCAAGTGTCGTCCATTTGGCATCATTTTCAAGCAACATTATTGTGCAAGGATTTTGTCCACTCTAAAAACATTCCCAACAAATTTGTTCACGTTTAGTTCAAGAAAAATAGGTAAGTGGGCTTTCGATTTTAAACATGTGAAATTCTATTGAAATCTATCAGCAAGTATTTGATAAATTCAAAGTGTTATTTTCAAAATATGTATGATTGACGTACTGATATTTTTTGAACGAATAGTAGCAATATATATTATGAATATACCTGATTCCAGCTTCATCCGTAGATGAATAAAATATAGGAGACTAATATCAGTTAGCCATGAAATTAATAATATATCCAGTGCATCAAATTATACATGTTCATTCTTGAAAATTATTTATTCTCTTTTAAAAGTGGAATAATTGTTTTAACAGTTATTGAGTGACGATCATAAAACTCACTCAAAACCACTATAAGATAAGAATCCAGAAAAGATTAATGATGAAGAACAAATCCAATTTTTGGGATGGTGAAGAAGAATAAGATCGCTATTATTGTTTAGTTTTGTTTTCATTATATTATGTTTTATATTTTGCTGATGTAAAACATTATGTTATGATACGCGACATTATTTTGAAGTTGTAAATATAATATTTAATTCTTTGAAATAAACAAACTGACTTGGAAATTCTGTACAGAGGATTGTCGTTTTTTTATTAAATAATTTGGGATTGACGCCGATGTTAAGATTTTTCGGTCACGGGGCATTACGTTTAAGTGGTATTAGAGCGCCTCAAGGTTCATATTTTGGTTGGGAGAAATTTGCACAAGACATGCACCTCAGCGTTCATATAGTAGAGGACCAGTTGCCTACGCACTGATGATGGGCATGTAGCGCCTATTTTGCTATGGATTTACGCTAGTTAAGCGCCTTAGCGCCCCCTCTCAAGCTCCTCCATGATGAATTTGCACAGGAGGGGTTCCTAAGCACCACCCATCTGGTGCTTAACCGCCAGAACCTCAATTTAGAAAATGAAAATTTTGAGCTATAGGCGCCCCAACACTGCCTTCATGCACCTCATCACCTAAGATTTGTCGTTTTGAGAAATTTTTGTAGAACTCAAAACTTTACATAGAAACTTGAAATTCAATTATATAAAATATTCAAGAAACCTTATTTTTCATCCATATCAAAATCTCCAAACTTTCCATTTTTGGAAATTTTCTTAAAATATCATATTTGACATAATATTTTTTCGAAATGGCCTATTTCTTACTACTTCCCGATTATTATTTGCACTATCGGCAATTTAAGGTATGATTTCTACTTATTTTGTTATGTGAAATGGCCGATAGACTGCATCGAAACAACACTCGTGTTATGCCAACCACAAATGCAACAACAACAATAACAATATTGAGGATGGAAATCCTCCACCACCACCACCACCAGGGTTTTGCCTTAGTCAAGCAAACTTGATGGCCATCACCACTACAGTGGCAACAACTATGCAAGGATCTGCCAACGCTAATGCTAATCAGCAACCACCGCCACCTTCAATGCAGGATGGGACTAAGAACCAATGAACCATTATGAGTCCCTCCTCCGTGCAAGAGTTTAATATTTTGAGGGGAACTACGATCCTGAGGTCGTACAAAACTTGCTCAGGATATAGAGAACCACATCCTACTGCTCGAGGTTCTACAAGACATCAAAGTAAAAGTTATTACACCTTTCTTGGTGGACAAATCAGCTAAGTGGTGTGAATGAGTCTCAACATATTTGTTAGGAACGAGACCTATCATCTGGCAGAGGTTCCGTGATTCATTTCTAAATCAATACTTCACGACAGCATTTTGAATTCAAAACTGTCAAAGTTTGAAAACTTGGCCAAACAACCTGACGTGTTGGTAGTGGAGTATTCATCCAAGTTCTACTCCTTGGGAACTTACTTTTCAACCATCATAGCAAACGAATCCCAGAAGATGCATTGCTTTAAGAAGGCTTTGAAAATCCAAATCCAATTCGCTATTGCCGTTATTGAGCCTAATAGTTTTGATAAATTTATGGTAGCTACCATCATGGCCAAAAATGACATAAAAATGCATGAGGAAAAAAAAAGCTCAACTGTCCTCATCCTAGACAAGACCAGTAGAAAAACCAACAATTCAAAAGGCCCTATTATGTAGGGAATCAGTCCACCAGTAACCAAATCAAGGGACTCACTCCCCCAGCCAAACAAAAATGGAGTCGAATGCCAAACTTGTGGAATCACTCACACTATTGAATGTCGTAGGAAGAACGGAGCTGGTTTCCGCAGTGGAAAGATGGATCACCACATTGCTCATTGCCCATTCCCATATCCAAAAAATGGTCTAGTCAGTGGCAGAACTCCTGACAAACCCAAGGAGAACAAACCAAATGCTTAGATCTAAGATTTTCTCAAGAGAAAGCTGACAACTCAAATGAAATGGCACATACCATTCTAATAAAAATAATGCCTGATTGTGTGTTATTTGATTGTTGTGCTACACATTCATTTATAATTAAGAGATTTGCTAAGATTACGAGTTAATCCTTATAATTTAGAAGAATCATATAGAGTAGCGACACTTACAAACTGAACTTTAGAAACTTGTACTCTATATCGAGATGTTTACATCCTTATAGCAAATCAGAACCCCAAGGAAAATTAGATCCAACTTAATATGGTGGAGTCTGATGTTATCCTTGGAATGAATTGGATAGCCAAAAAATCAATGTCATAGATTGTCATGGTAAGAATATGAAGTGCAAGTTAGATATCTCTAGGAAAAGCCAAAAAAATAGGTGATACTCTGAGTCGCAATAACAAGAGAAAGATGATTCTCGCATCTTTAACTGTTTAGCCATGTCTACGTGAGAGAATGAAGCTAAGGAAGGGACAAGTACTAAGACATAAAACGATCTCGTACATCAAACTGCAGTGGTCTAATCATATTGAAAAGGAAGCTCCTTGTGAACTAAAAGATAAAATGCACAAATAGTACTGATTCCTCTTTAAAGAGCAAGAAAACTTAAGTTTCGAAGACGAAACTTTTAATAAAGAGGGAGCAATGTGAAGACCAAGTATTTGGGATCAAACCATTAAACATTTATAGCACATGATCATTTTGTTACCAATCCCACAATTTGGAATTTGAAAGGTCAATTTGACACATGACACAAATCATACTCGTAACATGTAATTAAGGGCTACATTATTGTTCTTAAAACTTATTTATGTACATTGGAAGTGAAAGGAGATCGGTTACGGTGCCCGGAAATGCAACGGAAGTTTAAAAAAAAATTCATGAAGAAAACCGAGCACCACACTAGATGGTGTGTAGTAGCAAATAGGAAAAGAAACATAAAAATGTCATATATAGTGTGTTAAGAATTTTTACCTATCAATCATAAAGATTGATTATTGGTTCCAACTAAGTTGTAAACAATTTAGCTCTTGAAGGTAGACAATCCACAAGCTTTCCTTGAGCACTCCTTTCTCAAATTCCTTCAAATTAGGTCCACCAATAACAAGGAAGATCCCCTCTAATTTTGCACTAGAAAAATTAGAGGATTTTTCTTTGAGAAGTTTATACTTTCCTCAACAATTGAAGAAGAAAAACTGGGAGAATATTTGATGGAAAGTTTCGGCCATCTTGGTTGAGGAGAGAAGGGGGAGAAATTTTTTCTTGGTTGTGTGAAAAGTTAAAGTGTATCCCAAAGGCATGCATGCTTTTAACTTAAAAAGTTGTCTTCAACCCTTCACTTCCCAAGTGTGCATTTTATTTGAGCTTCTAACAATTACAAAGTCCATGAACTTTTATTTAAATATCTCAAACACATTAGAGACCATTTAAATTTTACTTGATTTTACTCAAGTCCACTAGTTGAATAATTATTTCCTGTTGGGCTCTACAAGACCCAATGTTATTTAATTAATTCAACACTTGAATTAATTTAATTTAGTCCATAATAATGTTTATGAAAATCACAATTTTCAAATACATTATTTATTTGAGCCATCCTTTAATTTAGGAACACTTCCACAAATTAAAAGTTGCATTCCCCATAATCCTCTTATAGAAGTCACACTTCTATTTTTCTTTGTGCTTATAAACTCATTTATAAGCCGTTCAACACATTGAACTATTTCTCTTCTCAACGGGATCTAGAAAGTTAACACTTGTGTGACCCACAATGGTTCGATGATACAACTAGTCGTGGGTTTACATCTCAATGTGATTCGTGACTAAACATGTCCTTATATGAGCATACCCAAGTTGCTTCATTCTTATTTATCAATTCTTTGATAATAAGAACGTCAGAACTCAATTCTGATAGTACCCAACGAATCATGTTAAACGCCTAGCAGCATCGCTTACATGATTTCCTAGGTATCAAATGATAGTGCCTGCAAGAACCAATCCATTATGGTTAGCATACAGTACGGTCCCTTCATCTCATATATCCCGACCGATTCGACAACCATTGGTATATCGAGAGTTGTCAAAGAATCGATACTATGTGTCATGTCGTAGTTGCATGGATGGTGTAATCTAAGAAACCCCTTTCTTAATTACCACCAACACTCTAATCAGGGATTTCAAACTACATACAAATGAGATCACATAGGATATCCATACCCGAAGGTAAGCGGTGAATCCCCGACTACAATGCATCGACTCCTATATATTTTGATNTTCTTAATTACCACCAACACTCTGATCAGGGATTTCAAACTACATACAAATGAGATCACATAGGATATTCATACCCGAAGGTAAGCGGTGAATCCCTGACTACAATGTATCGACTCCTATATGTTTTGACAGAACACCCAACCTTGCCACCTGATAACCCCATGAGAGTCAGTAAACAAGTCAAAGTGCAATGCTAGCATATAGAGTCTCAATGTTGTCCCGGGTCATAAGGACTAATGGTGTACAACCATAAACTAGGACATTTCCACTCGATAAGTGAGAACCACTTGGAAGTCCTTTATGGAGGGTTGTTCAGTGTACTCTACAAGGAGCACCTATCTGCGTGATCGGACATCACAATGTCCCCTACCAATGAAACATGGTACTCGCAGATACTAGTCTCAAACTCGAGCGGCCTTTATCATTCTTAACGGCGGCTGAACGACTAAGAACTGTTTAGAATATACAGTATTGCAAATATGAGTTTCATGATACTCATTATATAAGCATCGCATATTCTTTCTACTATTTGTATATTCAAAGACTTTATCTATGCAACTAGCATGGGTATACAGATAAAGATGTGCCAAAACAATAATTTCAAATATAATTAAAATAAAGATTGTTTGTACATAGAGTTTAAACATGAACTCTCGGCCAACACTTGACTCGATGGGCACCTACTCTAACAGAAAGAGGGTCATGATGCTGAACATTCATCTCACCTCCATTACCCTATAATAATTAGTAGCTCCACCAAGGGAGAAAGACACACGAAAAATCCTTAACACACTATGATAGCTTCAGCCTAAATTTTATCATTTCAAAATTCTGCTTAGTTTCGAGCATAATATCAATCCTTTAGAAGCATTTTTCGATCAAGACCTTGTCCAAGTTCCGTCAATTTTGACATCATTTTCGAGCAACATTACTCTCCAAGGATTCTATCTACTTCAGCAACATTCCAAATAGTTTTTTGCACGTTTAGTTCAGGAGAAATATGTAAGTGGGCTTTCGGTTTTAAACAAAATTTGATTTTAAACTACAAGAATGTATATGATATATTCAAAGTGTTATTTTCGGTATTTGTATGTTTGATGCACTAATATTTATGAACTAATTGTAGGAATATATATTCTGAACATCCCTGATCCCTGTTATTCCTCATTCATGTCTCACCCCTTATGTAAGGTCCAAAATTAATACGACGTAATTCAACTGCATGCAAATCTAGGAAATATCAAAAATGATTATTTAATTGATTTTAATTTTCAAATTGATTATGTGATATGCTTATATGATGTTTTTATAGTTTTTCTACTCATATGCCTTAAAATGTATTTTTAAAGGTTATTCGAGTTGCGATCGAGGAACGGAAATCGAGGAATGAAAAATGGAAAATGTTTTTATCAAATAATTGTTTTAATTATTTAAAATATGATTGATGTTTTCTCTTATTTTTGAAAATAAGGAGTTTTGAGGTGATTTTATATGCCGGGACATAAATTTTATCGGTGTTGGATTTTTAACAAAAATACGAACGTTTTGGCAACCCGACAAATAAACTCACAAACTTTATTAAACAAAATAATTTTTAATATTTTAATTGAGCACTAATGAGTCTAATTAACCTTCCTAATGTGCATAAAATTGATTAGTGTTTAATTAAGTATTTAATATTCAAAAAACCTACCCTAAACCCCATAACACCCCACGCCCACTTCCCCTACTCACTCAAAACTCTCCCTTGCAAATTACACGACACACACACATAATTATTGAAGAGAAAGTTTCAAATTCTTCAAGGGAAAATCAATTCAAGGTCGTTCGTCGCCGTTCTTCGCAATCTTCAACGTTTATTCGTGCGTAAAATACGCAAAGACATGCCATATTTCTTTCTTTTTCTCATTTATCACACCCTAAATAAGTATTTGATATGAATTGCATGAAAAACAAGTAGCTATTTTAATTATTTTCGTTTTTGTTCAAATCATGGGTTTTTGAAGCATGTTTTTGATCCAAAACTTGATTTATGCATGCATGAAGGGGCTGCCATGATTAGGGATTGTTTATGGGTTGTTTTTACATGGTTTAAAGAGTCCTAGGATGCACTTATATTTCTGCACACGAGACATGAACAGCTGGAACCAATACGCACATTTAGGGCCGAGGTGATCGGGTTATGAGTTAAAACCATGCATGGCTCGGCTTGGGTGGAACCAAGGCAGGGCTGGGTCATGGTTTGGTCAGGGAAGGGCTAGGACTCGAGCATGTTGGCTGGGAAGGAGTCCTAGAAAGCTAGAACTCTTCCCAAGCCATCGCGTGGGCTGTGCAGCGTGCGCATGGAGTTGTGGCTCGGCCAGGGGGCTTAGGAATTGGCTAGGCTAGGGCTGTAGGGTCTTGAGAGGGTGCACAAGGGTCTGGGTCAAGGGTTGGCTCGGTGGTTAGGGTCCTATGTGAGATCGAAGAGTCCTAGGGCCATAAGGAGTGCTCGGCCCATTGCTTGCTGCTGGTGTAGGAAGCTTCGGTGTGGGTTAAGGTCAAGTCCTAGGGGTCCAGTGGGTTCGTGAGGGTCCAGGGGAGGTCTGGTCCGAAGATGGCTAGAGGTGGCTCGGGCTTGGTTCGGTGAAAACAAAGGATGGTTCATGGTTTTATCTCAAGGGTTCGAACTAGGGTTTTTATCTTGAAATTTAATTCGAAACATGGCTCACGGGGGTCGAGTCATAGTTCGCGAGGGCTAAAATAATATAAAAAGTCTAAGTGTTAAATTTAGGAATTTTATATTAAAGTTTGAATAAATTCGAGATTAAAACGCCTTAAAAAGGAATAATTAATAAATAATTAAAAAGTCTAGTATTTAAGCTAAATAAAATTATGAAAAATTTAATTTAAGCTTAAATAATTATTTGGGAAATGTTAGAGTCAATGAAATTAAAAAAATGTCAAAAACGTCAAATTTTAAGTCTAGAGGTAAAACGGTAATTTTACACCTAAAAATTTGTAAACGTCGTGGCAGTGCTATGAATGCTGTTTTATATGTTAATATGATTATTTTAAATGTTTATGGATTTTTATGAAGGAATATGGACATTTAAAAGATATGTTGTATGCTTGGTTTAAAAGAGAAACGATATTATTATGCATGTTTTTATTAAGTACGAAATGTTGAAGGATGTGAAGAAATTGTGTAGAGCTCAAAATCAGTACACGTAAAATCCATGTAATTATTTAAATTGTTAAATTATTTATTTAAGTTTAAAATAATTTTTAACGGTGCACGACTTACGATTTGCATTATTTTAAATTATTTATGTTTATTGATGCACGTTAAAATGTTTTCTTGAGTTTCATGTTTCATGCGAATATTCGATACGAGATCGGGAAAAGAGACTGACGACGATTTAGACAATTTACGAAAAATGTGGTATTTTATTTCAAGTCAATAAAATTAGTATTTTAAATGATTTATGAAGTTTTAAGTATTTTAAAGTCTAATTTAATTATTATGTGATTTTTAATATTTTAAAGTGTCAAAGTTATCATTTGAGTATTTTATTCTAAATTATGAGATTTTTAGTAAAATTAATAGTGGGTTAGTATTCTTAATTAGCAAGTTAATTATCAATTAAATCCTTAATACCCTACTAACCCACTAACCCCATCACCCCATTAACACACACACGTTACACTCACACGCACATGCACATATATACACACACACTTGACCTTTGCACACACACACATCTCTTGCACCCTTTCATTTCTTTTTGGAGAGAATTTGGAGGGTTCTTAGGCTCTTTATTCAGCAGACTCATCTCCACTTTTCTCCTTCAAAATTTCAGCAACCACACGTTGATTTTAGTAGAAAAATCGTGCCTCAAGTCGTCCGGATCGCTTCCCGCACCACGTCGCGTTGTTATTCGTTGTATCGTGAGTTTTAAAGATCAAAGGCATGTATATTCTTTTGTTTTTGCATCGATCTTGTCATAGTAATTATTTTGATGTATATTGGATAAAAAAATGTGTATGTTCTGCAAAATTTTGAGCAACAATGTTTGAAACGATTTTGGATCAAAATTTTGGATCTCAAAAATCGAGTCTGCTGTCTTTTAAAAAACTGGGACTTTTTGGTCAATTTTCTGGACAAACTTTCACCATATAAAACGTAGTACTTTTTTATACCTTCGATTTGACAGCAAATTCGTAATTTTTGGACAAGAAACGAGTGAGTTATGATCATTTTTGTGGGACTGCTCAAGCTGTGAAATTTCTATGTCACAAAATCCGTCATCTTCTGTTATTTTAAATTTTGCGACTTAGAGGTTGGTTTTCTGGAAATGTTTTCAACATATGGTTTGTAGTACTCTGTGTTATCTTCAATTTTACAGTAAATTCGTAATTTTCTGATAAGAAATGAGAGAGATATGATTTTTATCGTAAACCCGCTCAAGCTGTAAAAATTTGTGCGTGTTCTTCACGTTTTCTCAAGTTTTGGTTGCAGGCTTCGTTGAGATCTCCTGAATCTTTGCTGCTTTGTTAAGGGCAGCATGTTCAGAGCATTCCAATGAATCCCTCAATTTTTTTAAGTATGTACGATGTGCAAAGAAAATGTTTTATGTTTTTGAGGTATGCGAAATGTCTTGTGACAAAATATGAACGGGTTTGGAAGTCGGTGAATGTGGCCGAGGACCTCTCCACCCCGGTAAAGTATGACCGGGTTTGATGAGGATTGGAAAGCGGTAAAGTATGACCAGGGACCAATCCACCCGGTAAAGTATGACCGGGGATCTTATGTATGTGTCAGTGGACATCCCTACCAGCCCAGTACTGTGGTTTTGTCTTATCAGGCGCATTTATGTTACGGGTCACTTGCTTTGAAACATATCTCTATGTAAAATGATTATGTTTATGTATGTTCAAGTATGTACGATGCAAGTATGTTTATGTAAAGTTTTACGATATGATGGCACGCCTTCGTTTATGTAAGTACGTTCATGTTCATGTATGTACGTCCTACTTTAAAATACATGTGGTTTTATTATGTATTACTTGTTATTCTAAGTTTATACATATTGAGTCTTTAGCCTCACTAGATTTGATTGATGCAGGTGAGGACGAGTACGCGGAGACAAGAGGTGGGGATCAGTGAGTTGGCTCGGACTGCGCGAAGGCTAAACACGAGGACCGCTTACGTTTTAAGAAATTTTTATACACGTATCAAATACTCTGATTTTCACGGGATTATTTTACGATGTTTAAACAAGTGCTTTTGAAAACTTTGATTGTAGTTATTTTATTTCAAATATTTTAGACAAGCAGATTATTTTTATCGCAATATGAAAGTTTATTATTTATTTAAGAAAATTTTTATTTTTCAGGAAATTTTAAGTAGTTCAAAATACGGTACGTTACAGTTGGTATCAGAACGGTGTTCTTGTAAAAGGTTATGCCTACTGCCAATTGCGAGAAGCTCACGAAATCACACCTCAAGTCTGTAAGTTTTAAAGTTTGAAATTCTTTCTGTTAGTAAGCATCAAGTTATGATTTCAGCATGTGCATGTTTAAGTTCAAATTGCGTGCATCTTATGATATAGATATTATGTTCATGCATGTTGGTTTACGTGTTGGGTAAATTTTGGGACAGTATGCCTCCTAGACGTATGATTGCACATGGAGTAGGTGAAGAGAACATAGAGGCTCGGGATGAGGAGAGGGCCACTCCTCCTCGTTCACCACCAGATATGCAAGCTCAGATGTTTGCAAGGATGACTCAATTCTTCGCACAGTTTGCGGGAAACAACGCTGTTGTAGATACAGGTGCGAGGCCCTGACCAGAGGCTGCTTATGAGCGGTTCAGGAGGATGGAACCAAAAGAGTTCTCGGGGACTACTGAGCCGATGGTAGCTGAGGGATGGATTAAGTCCATCAAGGTGATTTTTGCTTTCATGGAGCTGCAGGATGCAGACAGAGTTAGATGTGCCACTTTCCTGCTGACAGGAGAAACCAGACTGTGGTGGGAGAGCGCATCTATGTCGGTGAATTTGCAAAAACTGACGTGGGATGGTTTCAAGGAGGTCTTCTACTCCAAGTACTTCACTGAAGAAGTAAGCTCCTGCCTGACTAGGGAGTTTATGACTTTGCGACAGGGAGACAGCAGCGTCGCAGAGTTTGTCAGGAAGTTTGAGAGAGGGTGTCACTTTGTTCCCCTAATTGATAATGACATCCGGGAGAAGCTGAGACACTTCATTGATGGGTTACGACCGATCTTGCGCCTTGATGTGAGAGTTGCTGGTCCTACCACCTATGCCATTGCCGTGTCGAGAGCCCTGGCCGAGGAGCAGGACCAGAGGGACATTGAGAATGACAGGCAGGGCAACAGGCCCTATCAAGCACCTCTGCAGCAGCAGCAGCCTCAGTTTAAGAAGCCTTTCCAGGGACAGCAAGGGAAGAGGTCGTTTCAGAGACCCCCGACAGGTAAGGGTCCTATTCAACAATAGAAGGATCCTTAGAGGCTGGAGTATCCAGTGTGTCTGAAGTGCAACCGTCAACATATGGGCCAGTGTTTATGGGGTTCTTGCAAATTCTTCAAGTGCAGAGCCAGTGATCATATGCTGAAGGACTGCCCGCAGTGGAGGCAGTCTACCCAGGGGAGAGTGTTCGCCATGCAGGCTGATGAGGTGAACCCAGATACGACTCTTCTGACGGGTAACCTATATAATTCAGCACCGTATTATTTTTTCTATGCATGTTTCGAATTTGAGTTGGGACTATTAGTGTGATAGTTAGTATTTTTGGTGACTTGTGTAGAGATTTTCTATTATGCTTGAGAGAAAGATTAGTATTTTGGGATATAATTTTGGTGTGTTGTGCTAACGTCTCTCAGGAAATATTTTCATAAAGAGAGTAGCCATGAAGGCCTTGATAGATTCCGGGGCCACTCACTCTTTTATCTCAGAGACTTTCGCTAATCATTTGGATGTCAAGTCCATTGGACTCGACATGAACTATTCAATGACAGTCCCATCAGGGGAAGTTATCAGCTACTATCGTGGCCAAAGACATCGATCTTTAACTGCAAGGTCACCTAGTGTATGCCGATTTGATTGTGTTGCCGATGCCAGAGTATGACATTATCTTGGGAATGGACTGGCTAACAAAGAACATAGTTCTTATTGACTTTCAGAAAAGATCAGTGTTGGTAAGACCATTGGGCATGGAACAATTTCTCTTTGAGCTGAACAGATGGAGAAGTTTCTCACGCATGATCTCTTGCATGCAGGTACGGAGACTTATTCACAAGGGTGTCAGGCTTTCTTGGCCAGTATTATTTCCGCACCTGGCGCACCCACTCCATCAATATCTGATGTACTAGTAGTCAGAGATTTTCCTGACGTTTTTCCTGATGACGTCACAGGTCTTCCACCAGAGAGAGAGTCGGAGTTTGCCATTGACCTTGTGCCAGGCACTGTGCCAATCTCTAAGGCAACGTACCGTTTAGCTCAAGCTGAGATGTTAGAGCTCAAGCAGCAAATTCAGGAGCTCTTAGACAAAGAATTTATCCATCCTAGTTTCTCACCATGGGGTGCACCAGTGCTCTTCGTAAAGAAGAAGGATGGGAGTATGAGGTTGTGTATCGATTACCGAGAACTGAACATGGTAACGATCAAGAACAAATACCCATTACCAAGGATCGATGACCTATCGATCAGTTGCATGGAGCTACAGTGTTCTCTAAGATAGATCTACCGATCTGGGTATCATCATCTGAAAGTAAAGGATGCAGATGTTCATAAGACAGCCTTCAGAACCAGATATGGGCACTACGAGTTCTTGGTGATGCCGTTTGGATTGATGAATGCTCCAGCAATTTTTATGGACCTCATGAATCGAGTATTTCAGCCCTACCTAGATCAATTCATCATAGTATTTATTGACGACATTCTTATTTACTCCATGAGGAGCACATTCAGCATTTGGGTACAGTTTTGCAGGTCTTTCAGAGTCGCAAGTTGTTTGCAAAATTCAGTAAGCGTGAATTCCAGTTGGAGAAAGTTGCATTTTTGGGTCATATAATATCTAGTAATGGTACTGAGGTGGATCCAGCTAAGGTGGCAGCAGTTAAGGAATGGGTTGAGCAGAAGAACGCGTCAGAGATCCGCAGTTTCCTAGGCTTGGCAGGCTACTACAAGAAATTTATTCATGGATTTTCCTCGATTGCAGTGCCACTCACTTCATTGACTAAGAAAAATGCTAAATTTGTATGGAGTGATGATTGACAGAAGAGCTTCGATACTTTGAACAAAGCTCTTATCACAGCGCCAGTTTTAGCCATGCCATCAGGGCAAGGCAATTTTGTGCTATACACTGATGCATCTAAGTTCGGTTTAGGCGTAGTGTTGATGCAGCATGGTCGGGTCATAGCTTATGCCTCCAGACAGTTGAAAGTGCATGAGAAGAATTATACGATTCATGCTCTTGAGTTAGCTGCCGTTGTCTTTGCATTGAAGATTTGGAGACATTACTTGTACGGCGAGAAATGCCAAATATTTATGGATCACAAGAGTCTCAAGTATTTCTTCACGCAGAAAGAGCTAAACATGAGACAAAGACAGTGGTTGGAGTTGGTAAAAGAGTACGATTGTGAAATTAGCTACCATCCAGGGAAAGCTAGTGTTGTGGTAGATGCATTGAGCAGGAAAGTAGCAGTCGTAGCACAGTTGTCAGCACAGAAATCTTTTCAGTCAAAGATTCAGAGGTTTGGCCTAAAAGTTTATCCTAAGGATAGAGCACCCAAGTTGTCTAACCTGACAGTCAAGTCTTCTTTGATAGACCGAATCCGTAGAGGTCAACCTTCAGTTGAACAGTTACAGAAATGGAAACTGAAGGATGAGGCCAAAGGTAGTGTACTCTATACAGTGTCTGATGGTATTGTGAAATACAGAGGGAGGATGTGGGTGCCCAATGTTGATTCGATCAGAGGGGATATTCTGACAGAAACACATGCATCTCCGTATTCTGTTCATCCAGGGGGTATCAAGATGTATAAAGATTTGTTGATGCTGTATTGGTGGCTAGGTATGAAGCGAGACATCCATCGATTTTTATCTGAATGTCTCACTTGTTAGCAAGTGAAAGCAGAGTATCAGAGACCGGCAGGTATGCTTAAGCCACTCCCTATTCCCGAGTGGAAATGGGAGAATATCACCATGGATTTCGTGATTGGTTTGTCGAGGTCAGTCAGAGGATCCAATGCCATTTGGGTTATAGTGGATCGACTTAATAATTCAGCGCACTTCCTGCCAGTAAAGAAGACTTTCTCCATGACACACTATGCAGAGCTCTATATCAAGGAGATAGTCCGATTACACGGGATCCTTGTTTTTATTGTGTCCGACAGGGACCCGAGGTTCACATCGTCGTTTTGGAAGAGCTTACATGCAGCCATGAGAACGAAGTTGCTATTTAGTACAGCATTACACCCGCAGACAGATGGCCAGTCTGAGCGAGTGATTCAGATATTGGAAGATTTTTTGCGATCCTGTGTGATCGATTTCCATGGGAATTGGGAATTGAAGCTACCTCTAGTGGAATTTACCTACAACAACAGTTTCCAATAATCGATAGGTATGGCTACCTACGAAGCATTGTATGAAAGGAAGTGCAGATCGCCGATTCATTGGGATGAAGTCGGTAAGAGATCAGAAATTGGCCCAGAGATTGTTCAGCAGACCGCCGACGTGATGGTCAAGATCTGAGACAGGATGAAGACTGCCCAGAGTCGCCAAAGAGTTATGCTGACAAGAGAAGAAGAGATCTTGAGTTTACCGTAGGATATCACGTAATCGTGAGAATAACACCTATGAAGGGTGTTATGAGGTTTGGAAAGAGAGGTAAGCTAACTCCGAGATTTATTGGACTATTTGAAATTCTTGACAGAGTTGGGACACTTGCTTATCGTGTAGCCCTACCTCCGAATCTGGCCGGAGTACACAACGCATTCCACGTCTCGATGATGAGGAAGTATATAGCAAATCCTTCGCATGTCTTGAGTTTTGAGCCGTTGCAGTTGGCTCCAGATCAGTCGTATGAGGAAATACATGTCCAAATTCAAGACAGACAAGAGCGGAGGCTTCGGAACAAGGTGACCAAGTTGGTCAAAGTCCGGTGGCTGAATCAATCAGTGGAGGCCACTTGGGAGGCCGAAGCAGACGTGAGAAGCCGCTACCCGGAGTTGTTTGGTAATATTTAATTTCGAGGACGAAATTTATTTAAGTGGGGGAGAAATTGTAGAGCCCAAAATCAGTACACGTAAAATCCATGAAATTATTTAAATTGTTAAATTATTTATTTAAGTTTAAAATAATTTTTAACAGTGCATGACTTACGATTTGCATTATTTTAAATTATTTATGTTTATTGATGCACGTTAAAATATTTTCTTGAGTTTCATGTTTCAGGCGAATATTCGATACGGGATCGGGAAAAGAGACTGACGACGATTTAGACAATTTACAAAAAATGTGGTATTTTATTTCAAGTCAATAAAATTAGTATTTTAAATGATTTATGGAGTTTTAAGTATTTTAAAGTCTAATTTAATTATTAGATGATTTTTAAGATTTTAAAGTTTCAAAGTTATCACTTGAGTATTTTATTCTAAATTATGAGATTTTTAATAAAGTTAATAGTGGGTTAGTATTCTTAATTAGCAAGTTAATTATAAATTAAACCCTTAATACCCCACTAACCCACTAACCCATCACCCCATTAACACACACATGTTACACTCACACACACATGCACATATATACACACACACTTGACCTTTGCACGCACACACATCTCTTGCACCCTTTCATTTCTTTTTGGAGAGAATTTAGAGGGTTCTTAGGCTCTTTATTCAGCAGCCCCATCTCCACCTTTCTCCTTCAAAATTTCAGCAACTACACGTTGATTTAAGTAGAAAAATCGTGCCTCAAGTCGTCCGGATCGCTTCCCGCACTACGTCGCTTTGTTATTCATCGTATCGTGAGTTTTAAATATCAAAGTCATGTATATTCTTTCGATTTTGTATCGATCTTGTCATAGTAATTATTTTGATGTATATTGGATGAAAAACATCTGTATGTTATGCAAAATTTTGAGCAAAAATGTTTGAAACGATTTTGGATCAAAATTTTGGATCTCAAAAATCGAGTCTGCAGTCTTTTCAAATTTTGGGAATTTTTGGTCGATTTTCTGGACAAACTTTCAACATATAAAACGTAGTACTTTTCCATATCTTCGATTTGACAGTAAATTTGTAATTTTTGGATAATAAACGAGTGAGTTATGATCATTTTTATGATACCGCTCAAACTGTGAAATTTCAGTGTCACAAAATCCGTCACCTTCTGTTATTTTAAATTCTGCGACTCATAGGTTGGTTTTCTGGAAATATTTTCAACATGTGGTTTGTAGTACTCTGTGTTATCTTCGATTTGACAAAAAATTCGTAATTTTCTGATAAGAAATGAGAGAGATAGGATTTTTATCGTAAACCCGCTCAAGCTGTAAAAATTTGTGCGTGTTCTTTACGTTTTCTCAAGTTTTGGTTGCAGGCTTCGTTGGGATCTCCTGAATCTTTGCTGCTTTGTTAAGGTCAGCTTGTCCAGAGCGTTCCAACGAAGCCCTCAATGTTTTAAGTATGTACGACGTGCAAAGAAAATGTTTTATGTTTTTGAGGTATGCGAAATGTCTTTTGACCAAATATGAACGGGTTTGGAAGTCGGTGAACGTGGCCGAGGACCTCTCCACCACGGTAAAGTATGACCGGATTTGATCAGGATTGGAAAGCGGTAAAGTATGACCAGGGACCAATCCAACCGGTAAAATATGACCGGGTATCTTATGTATGTGGTAGTGGACATCCCTGCCAGCCCAGTACTGTGGTTTAGTCTGATCAGGCGTATTTATGTTACGGGTCACTTGCTTTGAAACATGTCTCTACACAAAATGATTATGTGTATGTATGTCCAAGTATGTACGATGCAAGTATGTTTATGTAAAGTTTTACGATATCATGGCACGTCTATGTTTATGTAAGTACGTTCATGTTCATGTATGTACGTCCTACTTTAAAATACATGTGGTTTTATTATGTATTACTTGTTATTCTAAGTTTATACATGTTGAGTCTTTAGACTCATTAGACTTGATCGATGCAGGTGAGGACGAGTACGAGGAGACGAGAGGTGGGGATCAGTGAGTTGGCTCGGACTGCGCGAAGGCTAAACCCGAGGACCGCTTACATTTTAAGAAATTTTTATACACGTATCAAATACTTTGTTTTTCACGGGATTATTTTACGATGTTTAAACAAGTGCTTTTGCAAACTTTGATTGTAGTTGTTTTATTTCAAATATTTTAGACAAGCATGTTATTTTTATCGCAATATGAAAGTTTATTATTTATTTAAGAAAATTTTTATTTTTCAGGAAATTTTAAGTAGTTCAAAATACGGTACGTTACAGATTGTGACTAAAACGATGATACGCCGATATGTTAATACGTTGGCCAAGTTTCATTTGACGGGTGAGAGTGTCGCTGATGTCACCGCCGCCCATTACTGTGGTTACACGTAGATGGATCCATCGCCCAATACGAATACGAGTCACAATCAACGATCTGAATTCAACAAATACAAATATGAATACGAATATATTTATGATGAATATGAATATGAATATGAATATGAATATGTTGATATGAAAATGTTTATGAAGATATTTATGTTTAAAGTTTATGCACTATTATGAAAAAGCTATTTTAAGTACAAGTATTTTAAGCTGTTGTATGTGATCTGTATACGTATTATGTTGTTATCAAGATTATGATGTGTGGAATCTTTAGACTCACTAGATGTGATTGATGCAGGTGATATTGATAATTATGATCTTGGAGGTCTTGATGGTTATCTGCCTGGACTGGAGGTGCACATGACCCGAGGACCAGCGCTTCTATTTTTCCGCACTTATGATTTATGTTTATGATTTTATGTTAAAAGATTTTACGACTTTTTATTTATGTTTTGAGAGGTTTTTGAGAGGTTGATAGTATGAGCTACACTTTTCAAATTATTGTTTTTTAGGTTTGGTAAAACATTGGATGATTTTATGCTTTGAGATATTTCCTTTGATTTTCAAATATTAGTCGGTTGTTTTATTTTCAAAATGGTGTCAAGGTATTTTAAAGTATAAATGTATATTTCGAATTAAGGAGATTAAGGGGGTTATAGGAAAAAAAATTCTAGTACTTTTTAAGAAAACGAGTAGTGAACGTTTCACCTTATATGATTAAAATATAGGAGACTGATATCAGTTAGCCATGACATTTGTAATAGATTCAGTGCATAAAATGATACATGTTTGTTCTTGAAAATTATTTATGTTCTGATTACTTTATCAAGATTTCTGTTGATAATAATTTTAAAGGGCTGGGATAATTATTCTTCCGCTTACTGAGTGAAGATCATATCACTCACCCACTCAAAACCCCTCTCAGATAAGAATGAGAAAAAGATTGAGGATGAAGAACAGATTCAGTTTTGAGCATGGTGAAGAAGAATAAGACTGCTACTATTGTTTTTTTTTTTTGTTTTCTTTAGATTATGTTTTACATTCCGCTGCTGTAAAACATTATGTTATCATATGCGATGTTGCTTTGAAGTTGTAAATAAAATTTTTCATTTTTTGAAATAAATAAACTGGTTTGGAAATTCTTTACTTCTGAGACATGTTGTTTTCGAATGTATAATTTGGGAACAATGCTAATGTCGATACACCTTGAGAGGCGTAACATTTATTTCCCATATAGCATAGTTATATGGTTACATAAATAATAAAATATCAAGTTTGATAGTTAAAAAACATATGAAATACTTAATAATTTGTTCTAGATAACTTAAATTTATAACATTATTCCAAAACCTTGTATTTCTTTAAATAATGTTAAAAAATTATGGAAAAAAAATGTTGACAAAATAATCTAGAAATTTAAGCCATAAAATACATAAAAAGGATTAGACAAATTATTTTTTTGTCTTAACAATCAATATTAATTTTGAATTTTTTTAAAAGAAATACATTATCAAATTTGACTAAACATCAATTATTGAAAATAAGACCGGTCAGATATACCTTTTTAATATGTTGCAAATCGCAACAATAAAATCAAATCTTGAAGCTGACCTATTAGTATAGCATTATGTTTTAGGGATGATTAAAATTCTGGTCCAACATATTGGTTTTTATGTGATTTTGGTCACTTTTGTTGTTAAATTTCAGTCATAATAAATTTTTTTTTGTCATTTTTCAACATAGTGTTGATGTGGCGCCGACGTATACTACAAAAAAAAACGGGGTTAGCGACGGCCAAAACCGTCGCTAAAAGGGTTAAGCGACGGTTTAGAAAACCGTAACAGGAGACCGCGTCGCTATTTTACAGCGACGGTTTCTCAAAAACCGTCGCCTATAGCGACGATTTTCCTGAACAAGTCCGTCGCTAAATACAAACCGTCGCTAATATTAAGCGACAGTTTCACATAACCGTCGCAATGAAAGCAATGGTTTCTAAAAAACCGTCGCTAGATTAAGCGACGGTGTTTGAAACAACCGTCGCTATATTAGGCGACGGTTTTTCGAAATACCGTCGCTATATAAAGTGACGGTTTTTCAAAGAACCGTAGCTTAATTAAGCTACGGTTTTCTGTAAAAAAAAAAATTAAAAGTCATCAAAATAATACGCAAAATTTCATAAATACGATACACCACAAATATTAAAATTAAATATTAAATTTTCGATAAAAAAACTTTAAAAATCTTACTTGCGCGAACATGTGCAGATCCACGTAACGCTCAAAGATTACACCAACGAGCAAATCTACGAAATTAATACAAAAAAATGTTAGTACAAAGTAAAAAATCCGAAAATGCGAAAAAATTGATAGAGTTCCGCTAAAAATAAAAAATCCGAAAAGGCGAAAATCGCTATAATTTGTTCGCGAACTTCGGTATATAAAGAATTAAAGCGACGGTAGTCGAAAAACTCGACGCCATTAGCGACAGTTTTTGACAAACCGTCGCCGATCTAGATCAGCGACGGTTACGCCCAACTGTCGCTATTGGCGACGAGTAACAAAAACCGTCGCCTAGTGCAACGGATTAAATAAACCGTGGCGAAATAATGCGACAGATTTTTATAATACCGTCGCACATAGCGACGGGTATATAACCTGTCGCACAAAATAGCGACGGTGTCATTAAACCGTCGCTAACTTTAGTAGACGACGGGTTTATGAAAAATTGTCGCTATTATAGCGTCGGTGTATAAAAACCGTCGCTATATGAGCGACAGTTGTTCAAAAACCGTCGCTAACATAGCGACGGTTTATCAAAAACTGTCGCTAACTTTTGAAGGCGACGGTTTATCAAAAACCGTCGCAAAAAAAGCGACGGTTTATAAAAAACCGTCGCTATTCCATCCGTTTTTTTGTAGTGGTAGTATTGGCCTGATGTCGTATGTCATGCTACATCATTACTCTTAATTTTAAAAAAAATCACTAAAATTATTAAAAATTGAAAGATACGACCAAAATTGTAAATAATCAAATATAGTATGGTAATTTGAATATAAATCATGGAGGAGTAATCTTTAGATTGTTCTCAAATTGTTGAATTCAAATACCGTGTACTGATAAGATACTGACCACAATCCACGAAGGGGGTGATGAAGGAAAACGAATTGAATTAGGGCATTATCATATTCGTGGCCATTAAAGTATTTATTAATTTCATGGTGTTGGTGCCGTGGGGTACATGCATGTTAATTAAATGCAACTATATATACACACACACACACGCAGTCATTATTTTTTAATATACACTGAGTAAACCCTGGACTAGTTTAGTAGCCAGCAAACCATGTTACAAGGTAAATCACATTAGACAATCGTTATACGATAAATTCACTCGAGAAAATGTTGGCAAGAGATGAGAAATCGAAATCATGATAATTGATCAAACGCTCATCTATTCCACAAAAAATTTAAAATAATTTTTTTGAAAAATTAGCGAACTAAATATTATAAATAATCTCATAAACAAAAGTACTCCTAAATTAGATTATTATTTGAATATATCAATTATACATTAATCAGTCGATTTAATTTTTAAAAAATTATATAAAAAAAAATCAATGTAAAAACACGAACAAGCAAGATAGATGCAATTGCATAGTACCGTAATTGGTTTGAATAATTTATGTTTCTCCTTTTATTTTATAGGATAGATGTAATTTTGGCCGAAAATTTATGAAATATTTATGTCATATTTGTTTTTCCTTTTCCAAAATCTATGGTTTTAATCCAAATTAAAGTGCAATAATATGTCTAAGACACGAATAATTATTTATGATAGGGATATATGGCTCGTAGAAACCGTATCATTTTGAAGTCATTGATCCAGTTGTGTTGAGCTTATTTGAACTTTTGTTTTGGGGTTTTTTACTCAGTTCGGTTGAGAATTTTTTCAGGTTCGTATAGGACTTTGTTTCGGTTTTTATATTTGCTTGAGCTTGTAAAATTGTATGAAAGGGTTGGAGTATCCTTGTATGTCTCCCGTGAGATGGTGTAACGAATTTTTATATATTTATGAGATGAGTTGACCTGTTCCATGCATGCAGTGCAATGTAATATTTTTGACATAAAAAGTAACAATTTTTCATGGTCCGGTCAGGTCAAAGACGCGTCTCATAAAATTGATAAGTAAAACGATTCCTTTCTTCCATCTCGTTGGCAGGCAGGAGACTGCATTCAAGGGGTTTTTCTTTCTACAAAAGAAAGAGTGTTCAATTCGTTCCCTTTTGTTGACACGGAATGTGTGAATAAGATGAACCAAAAAAGGTTTTCACCTCAATAAACAAGATGAATTGAACCAAAAAAGGTTTTCACCTCAATAAACAAGATGGAAGAAACTAAATAATTTCATACATCAGTACTATTAGATAATAGAGTTTTAAATCAATATAATGAAATTATGTCACAAGTTACCTCAGCTAGCTATATATTCTACTTAATAAATAGTGTTAACCAAAATGGTTTAAAAAAGTGATTATGGATTTTTTATTTACAAAAGGAAAAATTCATAATAATTTTTTAAAGTATTTGCAAAGACTTATAACTATAGATTATCTTTCTAAAAATAATTTTTCTACGAGGGGAAATTACTACACATTTATCACTTCGTATTTCCCGGCAATGGATGACGTACGTGACTAAGAACACATGCAAAAGCAAAATGATCAGTCCAAAGCCACCACATTGACCAGCCCATATACATTGCACAAGAATTGTTGGTATGTTGACACGATTTCCTGCCCTTGGATTGTCCACGTGGCTTGTTTTGAATCTGTGTCTCCCAAACCCTAGTTCACCTTTTTGAAATTTCTCAATCAGAATATTATAAAACCCCACCATGTCTTAAATATTTTTCCTTCCATCTTTTTGAACTTTCCAATCGGAAATATTATAAAACCCCACCATGTCCCAATTAATATTAATTTTCCTTCATTGTAAGGACAATATAACAATCATCAACATCATGTCTGGAGAACCTAGTAATTACAAAGGTAAGAGTGATGATCATGATGCCGGGGAGATCAAGTATAGAGGAGTTCGGAAGCGGCCGTGGGGGAAATACGCGGCAGAAATACGTGACTCGAACAAGCAAGGTGCTCGCGTGTGGCTCGGGACTTTCGACACTGCCGAGGAGGCAGCTAGAGCATATGACAGGGCGGCTTATGGTATGAGAGGTCACTTGGCGATTCTTAACTTCCCCGAAGAGTACAACATGCCTGCTAGCTCATCTCACTTTGCTCCAGGCACAGGTCCGGGCTCCGGTTCTGGTTCGTCTTCTATTCATGGAAGGGAAGAAGAAAACGCGAGGCAAGTGTTTGAGTTCGAGTATTATGATGACAAGTTGCTTGAGGATCTTCTTGATTTTGATGAAAAAGAGAAAAAAGGGAAAAAGAAGGATTGAAACATCGACTCGAGTTCGACATTTTGATCGAAATTATACTATGTGTCTAAAATGCAATGTATAATCATCCATGGTGAAATACAATTGATCACAGCCACTTTGCCCTGGAGGCAAGCTATCTGGATCATGGAGGGCCGGTTCGAATAACGTTCTTTTCGTGTTTTCATCATCGTATTCTTCTTCTTTTTCGAGGTATTTTTGTAGAATGTTGTCTAGGATTTTACCTTCTAAGTTATGACAATCATTTTTTCTTGTCACTCCCTTTGTTTTTCACCATACATTTTTCGTGTGGATGAGATGTGTGTTTTTTTCCTTAATGAAATATATATTAGGTATTGGTACGTGAATAAGTAAAGGTTTGCATTGCTTTTTATTTTTAGTTTGTTTTCATTTTTGATCTCATGTTTTCTATTTATTCTTGTTTGCAAAAATTTTGTAGTTGCTGACTAATCTCGTTAATTAATATGCACCAAAATAATGAAAATTGATTGAAACGACACTGGAATTGAAGAAAACAAACTTTCAACATGCTTTAATTTCATAAATCATGACCAAGAATCCAAAATTATGGAAATTACAATAAAATTCCTGAAATCTGTAATGAAAAATACGTAAAATGCTTGGAATTAGGCTAAAAAGATAAATTGTTTGAAGATGAAACTAGAGAATTTGCAAAAAAATTATGTTGTCGAGTTGATTTGTGTGGTTTTACTTCTGCTATTTCTTTCCTTCTTCTACATAGTTTGGGTAGTTTTCCTATTCTTCCATCATTACACGATCTTCCCCTTATCTGCATGCATTTTGATTTATTCAAGTTGTTTTTAAATTCCTGACGATTCCTTAATCTTATATGTTCGCTCAAATACTTCTCTTTGGTTATTGGCCCAGCGGCTCAATATGCCGGCATTTAATGAGCCCAAAGTAGCATCTATTGGGCTCTCTGTTCTGGGATGTAGAATTCAACGGGACAGTCTTTGATAGGTATATTCGTCGTAGAGATTTTCTGAATTTTTTTTTAAATAACAGACTTTTGTGAAGTTGATAGATTTCTACTTACTTTTGCATAATCTCACAGATTTTTAAAGATTTTCACATAATCTTGTAGATTTATTTTGTATGACTTTTATTGACATTTGTAAACTTTTTTATAGAACTTTATAGATTTTGTAATTTATTATCATGATTTTTTAATTTATTTGAACTAAAAATTGAACCTGAATAACTTTTTATTTATTTCAAGTATTTTTCTTTTTCAATATAATATTTTTTACATGTTGATTTTACGAAAGACAATAAATAAATCAGTACTAAATTTATTGCAATTAAACTTCAATTATTCAATTCAACAGGTTTATTTAAATAATAATATTTTTTCAAAAAATAAATAACAATAATTTTCAATATTAATAAATAATCAAACTTAAAATAATTTCATTCATTTTAAATAAATTTTTGTATACAAAATATATAAATTTTGTTTTTGACAATATGTAAAACTAAAAAAATAAACAATACAATTATTTTATCTGAAAATAAATAATAAGTATGTTAAAATATTTGTAATTAGGGTAACTTTATAAAATTTTAATATATTAATTTATTATAGATATTCTTATATATGTGTGTTGATAAACTTTTAAAATTATGTATCTCACACACACACATATATATTAACTAAAATTATCGAGAAAAAATTAAACATCAAATGTTATATAATAATCAATAAAAATTTAGATTTTACTTATTAAAAATAATTATTATTTTAAATTTATAATTCAATAAAATATTATAATTTTTTTATTATTTAGTGTAATAATTTTTTAAAAATTTAAATAAATATAATTTTAAATTTTTTAAGGTTTTGTGAATGGAACTCCAAAAATAAAATGAACAATGTTAATAATTTTCATTTTAAACTATTGTTAGCAATAAAAAAATATGTTTTTAAAAAATACAAATAAAGGAAAAATAAATGGATGAGAAAAGAATGAAAATTTTTGTGTTTGTATTGAGTATGTGAGTTTCTCAATTAAATGTACATCCAAATCTTTAGGTTGAATCAAAGATATTTTTTGACATTTTATTGTTGTACTTTAGACTTTAATTCTTGTATTTAATAGAATTTAATGCAGTCATTAAAAGTCTATGGACATTTTGAATATCTATATACTTTTGTAGAGTTTTTAAAAATCAAGTTTGAATACCGCATGACTTTTTAAAATTCTATAAAAGTTTACATTGAATATCACTAAACTTTAATAGAGTTTATAAAAGTCTAAATTCAATACCTCTAGACTTTATCAGATTTCAAATTACAGAAAGACTTACCCCGCTCTTCTTCCATCACGACCAAAGCTCCTTCCCATTCTTCTTCTAGTGCAAGCCCTATTTCCAACCAATTCTCAAGATCCCAACCACGAATTTCAAACTCTCGTCTCTCAGGATTTCTGACTCCAAAACTCTTCATTTGTCGCCGCTTTCTATCTTCATCTTCGTCTCTCGCTGCTTCCACTATCGAAAATTGTTCACCATTTTTCTATTATACTCTTCTTTATGTTGTTTTCCTTTGAAGAAATGTTATGGCTCGATACTTATCTCCAGCGCTTCTCCCTAGATCGATTATTGCGAGCACCACTCCCTTGCAAATTTTTTCTCCTGACCATCCTTGACTTCACTACCTTCCACATTCACGTCCTCCACCACTAGTCCCAACCTGTCCATAGCTATCTCTGAAGTCTGATCAAATCTTGATTCTTCCTTCCCAACAGGATCGATTACTGCTCCTCGCTTGAGCCCCGGTTGCAAGGCTATCATGGACAATTCAACCCTAGCCCAAGTCGAATCCTTGGCTATACCCATTGCCCATAGGAATTCTTTATCTTATATTTGTATTGGTAATCTTCTTCTTTTTTCTTGAATTTTCCCTTTTTGTAGAATTAATTGCAATGTTACTTGTATTTGTGCGAAAAATTATTAACTGGAATCATCTGTTGCCTTGATTAGATAGGACTTTATCTCCTTCTGCTCTTCGTGATTCACCTTGAGGTTCCTTTCCTTCACAGAAACAAAGTACACATTATTGTATGCATATCTAGTCGTTCTTTGATTCTAGAAACATATTGTCTTTGAGTCTACCTGATGTCATTCCTACAAACACCGAAGAGAATAGGTATGTATTTTTGGGCTCTACATATTATGTGTGAAAGATAAATGGTTGCATGAAAAATAGGCTACCCTCTTTATATTTTCGTTTATTGAATTATACATGCCAAAAACTTGGGTTTTCATACTTTTTAAATCATGTTATTTATGCACCAAGGGGCTGCCAGTTTAGGGCTATTAGGAGGGTCAATTTCCAGACGGTTTAGGGACCCCTAGATGGTTAAGGGCTGGGCGGGAAGGGAAGAAAGGTGAACGAAACCTAGGGCTTTTCTTGGGTTAGGGCTTGGCCAAGGGACGTGCAAGGGCTGCAGGTTTTGAGCATTGGCCGGGCTGCATCCAGGTGACCTAGGAGGGCTGTAGAGTGGTCCTAGATGGGGTAAGGGGGTGGCTAGTGCTGGGGCAAGGGCTATAGGCATGAGGCATGGTCGCGCGAGTCATGGGGTGCACGCGATCTTGGGTCTGCTTGTGCATGGCATGTAGGGCTGGTCCAGTAGGATCCTAAGGTGTTCGGTGTAGGTCTTAGGATGGCTGGTTAGGGGCTTGGTCACGTCGGTTAATGGCTAGGCTTGAAGATACACATGGGTTGTTAAGGCTAGCGTTTCGTTTATAAGGTGCAGAAATTTCAGAAGCTTTTTAGGTTTTCAAAGGGTTTAAAATGGCTTGATTTGGGTTGAAAAAAGACCGGTAAGGTGTTAATAAGTTATGGTTAAAGTTTGGCTAAGTTTCGAGTTGATTCAGGTAAAAACCGGGACTTCGGTTCAAGTTTTAAAACGAATTACAGATTTAGTTAAAGGGCTTAAGTTTACGTCTAAGAAATGTTTATGGGTGAGTTTTAAGCTATTATGGTAAGTTTGGATGGATTCGGGTCGTCGTTTAATGTCCATGGGTAAATTAGGAAAGTTAGGGTTTTAGGAACAAAATAGTCATTTTACACCTGAAAAATGTTAAGAGCCGTAGCAGTGTCCTGAATGCTGTAATGAAGGTTAAAATGTTTATTTTGAAATATTACGGAATTTTATGATGAGAAACGATAAAGCTAAAAGACGTGTTGCATGCTTGGTTTAAAAGAAAAATGATATTTATACATGTATTTTTATAAAGTGATGGAAACGATGAAAATGTTTTGAAGGAAGTGATTTGATTGTGACAGTAAGGAAATGAGGATTCGTGAGGGACGAAGCCTCGGTGGAACCCGTTTACGGGACAAAGCCCCATGGGAACCCAACTACCGAATTTCCATAGGCCAAGGCCCAGTAATGGAAAAGTGATTGTTGGTGTCCCCACCGACTATAGGCCAAGGCACATAAAGCAAAAGTGGTTAATGTTGCCTCACCGCCTAGTGCCATGGTTACAACTGAGATTGATCAATCAATCAAAGGATGAAAGGATGGTCACAATTAATGAACGGAATTCACCCTAAAGGAAATGTATATGTATATGTTTAATGAAAAGGAAAAGAAAAAGTATATGTTTATGATGAAAAGGTTTTAAAGTTATACATGTTAATGTTAAAGCTATTTTATTAAAAGTATTTTTCACTATTGCATGTGGATGTATACGCATTATTTGTTACTATGGTTAATGCTTGCTGAGTCATTTGGCTCACTAAGTGTGAATGATGCATGTAAGGATGGTTGTGTTGATATGGGAAGACTTGATAGTTGAACTGGCTGGACTAATGGTGCACTTAACCCGAGGACCATTGCTAGTTTGTCCGCATTACTATGATTCTACAGTACTTAAATATTTTGGTGACTTTTATGACTTTTGAGTAAATGAGTGGTTTTAGATAGAATTTAAGATGTTTATGCTATTTTTGAAAAATGTTAGTTTAGGTGTGGTTTGATGGTTTACGATTTTACGACTTTTACTGCACTTTTGGATGTTTGAGTAAAATAGTTGGTTGAGTTATTTTAAGTGTTGGAAAAGTATACACTCATGTATATGTGTATTTCGGTCAAAATTTTTAAAGAAAAAAATTCTAGTATATTTTAAAGAAAAATAAGTATGAGACGTTTCATATAATTTTATAAACTAATATGAACCAAGATAAAGGAGATTGTTTGAAACGTCATTGGAAAAAAGAAAGCAAACTCCCAACATGGTTTTATTTTCATAAATCACTAGGAATCCACAATTATGTCTTCAAAGAATTTGCAGAAACTAATTGTATTGCTGAGTTCGAGTTGTGTTTTTTTTTTTTGCTTATGCCGTTGCTTTCCTTCTTCTACATGGTCATGGTGGTTTTCCCACTCTTCCATCATTCCACGATTTTCTCCTTATCTGCACGATTGATCCCTTACGGCTCCTTAATCTTTTATGTTTGTTCAAATACTTCTTCTTGGGCTTGTTCGATTTTGGACCAAATTTATTGCGCTATTTAAATTTATTTTTTAGTGCAAACATTTATCTATCATTTGTTTTCGCAAGTGATTAAATTTCTGTGCAACAGAATTTACACTGCAAAAGCAAATTAATTAGGAATATTTTATGTCAAATCAAATGATTTTTGTCAATAATGGAGTAACATTCTATGTATTAAAAATGTTAATTGTTAGGATTATTATTGAAGGGAAATATATTTTCCTAATAATTTCTTAATTTAATTTATTTCCCTAATTGTCTTTCCTTGTTGATTTGATTGCATATAATATTTTGTCTTTCTAGATAATGAGATGATATGATTTTGAATAATTAAATATGTTTTGACTTTCTAGATAATATGATATTTAATGAGATCTTGCATTTCTAATTAATGAGATAAATATGATAGTTTTTTTATTCTTGATAATGAGATATTATTGTGATTTGGTATCAATATTTAAAAGAGTTTATTTCTAATTAAACTCTTACTTTCCTTGTTGAATAGGTTTCCTTGTGGAGATAAACTCTAGGAGAGATGAAGTCTATAAATAAGAGAGACAAGGACATTGTTGCGTGTGCTTGGGAGTTTTCGTGGGAGAAGAGAAGAGAGAAGAGTTATTTTCGTGGGAGAGTTTTAGTGAGAAGTTTTTCATAGAGATAGTTTTTCGTGGAGGTGATTTTCGTGGGACTTTTTAGTGAGAAGATTTTCGTGGAGATAGTTTTTCGTGGTGGAGAGATTTTCGTGGGAACTTCTTCGATCTATTGATATTTTGTTTTCACTCTTCGTTTGAAAGTTTTCGTGACTGCATATTATGTGCACTTTTGCACGTCGTGGGTTTCAGAGAAAAACATCTTACAAAGACGTTGCTGTTGTGAAGAGTGCAGATACCGTGTGTTGCCTTGAATGTTGCCAACATCTTCAGACAACATCCGTAACGAAGTTGACTGAAGATCGTGTTTCGTTGATTTTGCTTTTGGGCTTACGTTTTTGCTTTCTTGTTTAAGTTTTATTATAGTTGGTTATTTTAGAAAGCATTTGTTTTCTCAAATTATTGAGAAATTGATTTTCGTGGAGATCACTAATGATAGGTTTTTGTCTAAACATTGTGGTTTTCTAGTGATTAATTTTTGCCATAAGGCACCGCACAAGTATTTATACTTGTGCATATTCAATCTCGTCCATCGATTTATTTAAAGTGAGTTTGTGTTATAAAATTTAATTTTCCGCTGCATGAAGATGTTGTCCGAGATGTTGTAACATCTGGCACAACATTTAATTCTGACAAAACACAAATTTACTACTTTTACTCCTAATCTGATATTTTCATTATTTATTGATATCTGTCAGATAAAATAATTCCTTACAAGTGATATCAGATCCTACTCTTGATATACTAAGTGCTGATTCTGGTTTTTTGTTTTGTTTGACAGAAATATTTAAATGGCCACCTCCTTGAGTGCACTGTTGAAAGACAAACGCTGGCTGCAAGTGAACCCGTTGGGTGTTTCCCTAGGTGTTGCCACACCTGGCCGCAACATCTGCGAAAAATCAATTTGTTTAAAATCCACAGCCTCGGGAAACTCAAGTGCGGATGATGATTTGGAAGCTGATGATGAAGAAATCACTCTTGAGAGTGTACAAAAGCTTAATGAGGAGTTGTTTGAATATTGGACCAAAAGAAACAAGTTGAACTCAAGTCTCATGAAGGAAAACACTGATCTAAAAGTTGTGGTTGCCAAACTTGAAGTAATTTTGAGCAAAAAGGACTTAAAACTGGGTAAGACCAAAGAAGAGCTTCAAAAAGCAACTGAAACTTTATCAAAGTTCAATACGAGCACATCCAATCTTGAGTCCATACTTTTGATGGGAAGAGATAACAAGAAAGGCTTAGGCTTCAAAGACAGTGTGTTTGAAATTCGTGAATCTTCCAAGTCGACTGTTTTTGTGAAAGGAAAGGCTAATACATCTCCACAACCACAATCCAAGTCACCAATCAAAAGCTCTCCACCGAAAGGACAATCTGCTGCACCTATCCCTACTAAGAGAAAACGCAGGTATGTATGTCATTACTGTTTTAAGCCTGGACATATCAGGCCCTACTGTTTTAAACTCAGGGATGACTGCATGAATCGAAAGTCGAGTCGGATGTTGCCCCGAATGTTGTCCAACATTTCCCGTAACACCTCCCACCATCGACCTACAATAAGACAAATTTGGGTCCAAAAGGTAAAAACTCACTGTAATATTGTCTATGCTTCATTGAAAACTAACACTTCAGGTCATTGGTATTTTGATAGTGGAAGCTCACGCCACATGACAGGTTCAAAAGAACATCTCATCGATTATGTTGAACAAAATTGTGGTAGAGTGACCTATGGATGGGGAGCTAAAGGAAAGATTGTTGGAAAGGGAACATTGAATGTTGAAGGACTACCAAAGCTCCACAATGTGCTTCGTGTTGAAAGATTAAATTCAAATCTTATAAGCATAAGCCAATTGTGTGATGATAATTTGCTTGTCCAGTTTGATAAATATACTTGTGAAGTTTTTGATGAAACTAACATGTGTATTATGACAGGTACAAGGTCTTCGGATAATTGCTATCAAATAGGTGAAAATCTTTCATGCTAACATGTGCAAATCACCGAACTTGACCTTTGGCATCAAAAACTCAGTCATGCAAATTTCAAAACCTTGAAAAATTTGAGTAAGTACGATGCAGTACGAGGTATGCCTAATCTTTCTTTTGGTATACCATATGTTTGTGGCGATTGCCAAAAAGGTAAGCAAACTCGCGTGTCACATCCAGTGTTGTCATCATCTGGGACAACACGCTGTCTGGAGTTATTGCACATGGATCTTATGGGTCCTATGGAAGTAGAAAGCTTTGGAGGTAAGAAATATTCTTTTGTATGTGTCGATTACTTTTCACGGTTTTCTTGGATAAGCTTTATTAGGGAAAAGTCAGACACCTTCGGTGTGTTTAAAAAATTGGTCACAAGAATTACAAACTTCCATAATTTAAAGGTGAGAAGGATCAGGACTGATCATGGTAAGGAATTTGAAAACTCTTCATTCTCATCTTTTTGTGACATGAAAGGAATTTCACATGAATTTTCAGCACCAAAAACCCCACAGCAAAATGGCATTGCCGAACGCAAAAACAGGACGTTACAAGAAATGGCAAGGGTGATGCTAGCTTCGAAGGGTATTTCAAAGCGTTTTTGGGCAGAGGCCCTAAATACGGCTTGTCATATTTCAAACAGGGTGTATTTAAGAAGTGGTTCAACTATGACTTCTTATGAAATAATCATGGGAAAGAAGCCTAATCTTAAATATTTTCATATTTTTGGTTGTGTTTGTTATACTTTGAATGACAGGGATCAATTTGCAAAGTTTGATTCAAAGAGTGATAAGTGTTTGTTTTTGGGTTACGCCACTAATAGTCGAGCTTATCGCATGTTTAATTTACGAACTAGGACTGTTATGGAATCCATTAATGTTGTTTTTGATGATTATGCAGATCTCAAGAAGAAAACAGCTGAAGATGATGTGGAAGACCTACTGGAAATTCAAATCATACTGGAAAATGCAGATGTTGCCCAAGATGTTGCAACATCTAGCACAACATGTGACACTGAAGTCACTGGATCTGAAGAAATGCATAGCGAAGATGATGCAGTAGATGATGGACCAAGTATTCCAAGCAAAATTCAGAAGAATCATCCATCACCTCAAATAATTGGAAGTGTGCATGGAGAAGTCCAAACTCGAAAGAAAGAGAGAGTGGATTACCGCAAGTTGGCTGGACTTATATGCATGAGCTCTACATACTCACAGGTAAGATTTTCATGTTTTATATCCAATTTTGAACCTAAAATATTGATGAAGCTTTAAAAGATGAATTTTGGATTAATGCAATGCATGATGAGCTTGAGCAATTTGTTCGAAATGATGTGTGGAACTTGGTTCCACCTCCTGACCATGGTAACATAATTGGTACAAAATGGATTTTTAAGAATAAAACTGATAAGTTGGGAAACATTATTCGAAACAAAGCAAGGTTGGTTGCTCAAGGGTACACACAGGTTGAGGGGGTTGATTTTGATGAGACCTTTGCTCCTGTAGCCCGTATTGAGTCAGTCCGACTTTTGCTAGCTATTGCATGCTACATGAAAATCAAACTTTTTCAAATGGATGTCAAAAGTGCATTTTTAAATGGAATTTTGAATGAGGAAGTGTATGTTAGACAACCTAAGGGTTTTGAGGATCCAAACTATTTGGATCATGTTTATAAATTGAAGAAGGCACTTTATTGTTTGAAGCAAGCACCACGTGCATGGTATGGAATATTGACAGAATATCTACTTGAAATTGGCTTCAAACGAGGTGAGGTAGACAAAACGCTTTTTATTCAAAAGTCCAAAGGTGAGATTCTTATTTGTCAAGTCTATGTTGATGATATAATCTTTGGTTCTTCATCTCAAAAGCATGCTAATGATTTTGTTGAGTGTATGTCATCTACTTTTGAAATTAGCATGGTTGGTGAGTTGAGTTATTTTCTTGGCTTGCAAATTAAACAAATGCATGATGGCATATTTGTTTGTCAAAGTAAGTATGCTAAAAATTTGATTAAGAAATTTGCAAATGAGAACACAAAACACATGAGAACTCCTATCGGCTCGAGTGAAAAATTGTGCAAAGATGATGTTGCCGAAAATGTTGACAACACCTTATGTCGTAGCATCATAGGTAGCCTCCTCTATTTGACAGCAAGTCGCCCTGACATCATGTTTAGTGTATGCTTATGTGCTAGATATCAATATAATCCTAAAATTTCTTATTTAAAAGCTGTGAAACGCATTTACGTTACATAGCAGGAACAATTGATTTAGGATTGTGGTATACACGAGAAACCAACTCTAATCTAGTAGGATTCTCAGAAGCTGATTGGGTTGGGGATTTAGACGATAGAAAGAGTACTTCTGGAGGATGTTTTTATCTTGGAAATAATTTGATCTCGTGGCATAGTAGGAAACAAAATTGTGTTTCACTTTCAACTGCTGAATCTGAATATGTGGCAGTTGGAAGTTGTTGTACTCAACTTTTATGGATGAACCAAATGGTAAAAGACTATGGGCTTAAGAGTGAAACCTTAGTTGTGTACTGTGATAATTCGAGTGCAATTGATATTTCAAAAAATCCAGTACAACACTCTCGAACTAAACACATTGACATTCGACATCACTTTATTAGAGATCTAGTAGAAAAGGGGTTGATTCGAATGGAATTTGTTGGTACAAATAACCAATTGGCAGACATATTCACTAAAGCATTAGACTTTGAGAGATTCTCCAACCTTAGGAAATCTCTCAACATGTGTGCAATCTGATCATTCATGGATGTTGTCTCGGATGTTACAACATCTCAGACAACACCTTATCTGCATGTGCATTTCTAGGACTTAGGCATACTGCATTTGCATGCATACTGTTATATGATATGTTTTCACAATGTTGCATAATCTTCTGATGCACTTATAATTTCATGTTCTATCTAAACTTAACACACTTGGACATGATTAATAATCTGATTAAATCACAAAGTAGTTGAAGGATGATCATGTACTCCATGACATTGTCCCATACGAAAAGTGACTTGAAAAGATTGAGTAAAAAGACAAATCAATTATGCATATGCTCTGTATCAGAAGAAAAGATGGGAAAAAGCTACCTAAAAGAGTCCAATAAAGACTGTGCTTTTAGTGTGGGAGCTACCTCTTCTGAATTTAATACAGAATTCAAAATAGAATAAATTAGAAAAAGCTACCTAGAGGAGCCTAAAGAAGATCGTTCTTCTAGTGTGGGAGCTATCACTTCTATGGTTAGAAAGTCAATAAGTCTCTAAGTGTGCATAAAAATCAAAATTTTTGGAATTGGACGTGTTGTCAGGAGATGTTGCCAACATTTGCGAAAACACTTCATCTGCAAACATATTTCATACTCGTTTGCATGTTTCTATTTTTATTTCATTCTGTTATTAGGCATAATTAGGACATGCATTTACACTTCATTGTGAATATTGTTGAGCCAAAAAAGATTGAGTATTTCAACAAAGAAAATTCGGTTAAATTCCAGATTTCACTAGAAATCCAATATTTGTGATTTTTAATGTTTCAGTGGTGTTAAATCGATGTGGGTTTCAATTCTGGAAATTATTTTGAAATGATTTTGGACGCAATTATCTCAGTAATTTTGGAAAGTGATTACGGACCAAAGCTGATCTGGTCTAGTACGAGAACTTGGTTATTCATTCTGGACAAAAAGGGGGAGAAGATGCGACTCAAACTCAAACTTAAGCTGATGCTGATGTTGATAATGTTCTGATCTGTTAGGTTCCCTGATGTTTCTGTTTTCCCTGATGTAATCCTTTTTAATGAACTGTTAATGACATGTGTTGTCTCAAGTGTTGCCAACACAACGAACAACACCCGTACTAACTTGTTTTTATTCAGGGGGAGAAAAATTCTCATATTAAGGGGGAGTTAATTGGAGTTTAACTGAGAAATTGAGTTTGATCTCATTTTGTCCAGAAAGGCAAAAAGGGGGAGATTGAAGGGAAATATATTTTCCTAATAATTTCTTAATTTAGTTTATTTCCCTAATTGTCTTTCCTTGTTGATTTGATTGCATATAATATTTTGCCTTTTTAGATAATGAGATGATATGATTTTGAATAATTAAATATGTTTTGACTTTCTAAATAATATGATATTTAATGAGATCTTGCATTTCTAATTAATGAGATAAATATGATAGTTTTTTTTATTCTTGATAATGAGATATTATTGTGATTTGGTATCAATATTTAAAAGAGTCTATTTCTAATTAAACTATTACTTTCTTTGTTGAATAGGTTTCCTTGTGGAGATAAACTCTAGGAGAGATGAAGTCTATAAATAAGAGAGACAAGGACATTGTTGCGTGTGCTTGGGAGTTTTCGTGGGAGAAGAGAAGAGAGAAGAGTTATTTTCGTGGGAGAGTTTTAGTGAGAAGTTTTTCATAGAGATAGTTTTTCGTGGAGGTGATTTTCGTGGGACTTTTTAATGAGAATATTTTCGTGGAGATAGTTTTTCGTGGTGGAGAGATTTTCGTGGGAACTTCTTCAATCTATTGATATTTTGATTTCACTCTTTGTTTCAAAGTTTTCGTAACTGCATATTGTTGAGAAGTTTTTACGTCGTGAGTTTCAGAGAAAAACATCTTACAAAGACGTTGCTGCTGTGAAGATTGCAGATACCGCGTGTTGCCTTGAATGTTGCCAACATCTTCAGACAACATCCGTAACGAAGTTGACTGAAGATCGTGTTTCGTTGTTTTTGCTTTTGGGCTTACGTTTTTGCTTTCTTGTTTAAGTTTTATTATTTTTGGTTATTTTAGAAAGCATTTGTTTTCTCAAATTATTGAGAAATTGATTTTCGTGGAGGTCACTAGTGATAGGTTTTTGTGTAAACATTGTGATTTTCTAGTGATTAATTTTTTCCATAAGACACCGCACAAGTATTTATACTTGTGCATATTCAATCTTGTCCATCGATTTATTTAAAGTGAGTTTGTGTTATAAAAGTTAATTTTCCGCTGTATGAAGATGTTGTCCGAGATGTTGTAACATCTGGCACAACATTTAATTCTGACAAAACACAAATTTACTACTTTTACTCCTAATCTGATATTTTCATTATTTATTGATATATGTCGAATAAAATAATTCCTTACATTAATTAAAATTCGAATAATCAATGTGAACAAATTGCATGTCGCTGAAATACGTCGAAAGTTCCTCCAAAATTTGTGTGGTAACCATGCATTAATTAGGAATCGAAAGCGACAATTAAATATTAAATAATAATAATATAGTTTTATTAATTGTGGTTATGATTATTATATTTGAAATACCAATCGTACTTAATTAGTGAGTAATAACATTTCGATGTTCCAATCACAAAATGAAAAGCCATCACTTTCACGATCCAATGCTTCCATATATATAAAGGTGATGTGTTTTTTTTAATTAACACTGCCAATTCCGATTTCTCTTGAATAAAATGTAATTTTGTGATTTAAATTCAATTTTTTAAGTTAAATACTATGATTCAAAGTTAACAAGTCTTGAATTTTTATTTGATTATGAGTATATTATGAGTATAATATGTTGATTTATAATTAATCATCTGTTTTTTGTCCAATGTTTAGCTGAAGTATCATACATTATTATTTTATCTAAATATATTGATTTATCTTTATGTTATACGTTATTTATCGTCTCATCCGTAACCCATCGATTGAACTTTTCTGAATTTAATTAATACAATAATGAAAGATCTCCGGAGTTATCTTTTAAAGGATTTTTTAAAGGAGAAAATAATTTTTTTGGTCTAATAACTTGTTAAATTTTTGTTTTTAGTCTACTAAATTTCTAAAGTTTGGTTTTAGTACTCTAACTTTTAATTTTTGTCTATTTTGGTCTGTTTGTCGACATGACATCGAAAAATACTGATATTACACATGAAAATGATGACATAGCTTTGCATAATCCTGACATGTCATGCTGTTGCCTCAAGAATTGGACCAAAATATCTGAAAATTAAAGCTAATGTACCAAACAAAACTTAAAAAATTTAATAGACCAAAACCTAATAAATAGACAAGTTAATGGAAAAAAATCATTTTCCCTTCTTTGAAGGAAAAAACTAAATTTGACCTCGAATAGCTCGAACTTTTTGAATTGAAATTTTCAAAATTTATGAGTACAATAATCAGAGATCTTCCAGAGAGCTTTTAAAGGATTCTTTAAAGAAACAAACTGAATTTGACTTTAAATCGCTTGAACTTTTGAATTGAACCTTTTCTAAATTTAATGAATACAACAACGAGAGATCTTTCAGACTTATATTGAAGTTGATATGTGTGTTGTTTTACTAAAAATTATTATTTGTAGTAATAATATAACTATAATATTTTAAAATATACAACGATTCAACAAGGAAAATTATTCTACCCCAAATAGTCTACTTGTCAATAATTACATTCATTCCATTAATCTTTTAGAATCGAAAACATGACTTAATTCTGATATCAATTATAGGATCAAGCATTGTCGTTTTACCAAAATTTTATAACTCATAATAACAGTGTAACTCAAATCTTTTAAATCGTACAACAACTCAAGTGTGAATGTCGATCACTCTTCTAACGAGAGAAATTATTGTAACCCAATATTGTGTCTCTTTAATGTTAAGCGCAATGATTCTAGCATCAATTGTGTGTACACAAAATACTTTTTTACTTATTAAATAATTTTTTGTTGTTAAGTAATTTTTGTATAAAAATTTAGAGATTATTTATTGTTTACAAGATTATTTTGTGTGAGATTTTTTTTTTATGATATCGAAAAGGTGGATTCTTTATTTTAATAATTGAAGGATGGTGGGTCTAATTTTGGAAAATTATATGAGTCAAACTAATGGACAAAGAAAAAATGAGATGTAAAATTTATGAGTCAAACTCAATTCACAATTGGTAGAAGATCTATAATTGATAAATTTATACTACTTGTGATTTGAGTTCAATACTATTCTAGTAAGATAAATTTACACTGCCTCAAACAGAAAGAAGTTGCCTTTTCCAAAGGCAAGTCACCTTATACGTCAAATCCATAGCCAGCTTCTTTATTTTTTTTCCCTCATTTCTATGATGTTGTTTCTTGTACGCCACTTTAAGAGTTTCTTATCGCAATGGGCTTTTTTCCAGGCTTGTAATACTGAAAATAGTCTAAGACAAATCTTGTTTTAAAAACATTAAAGTACAAAAGATGCCCACACATGAATGAAAACAAATAAGTATACAAACAACTCATATCATCGTGACATGTCCCGGTTTACATGAACACTGGGATGGACGAGTCAAACATCAATTCAGACGTGGCTCTCTCCAAAAGCACTCTATCTAGTTTCTTGATGACTTATTGTTACTACCATTTTTCATACATTGAAGGGAAATATACTATACTAATTTAATTTATTTCCCTAATTATCTTTTCCTTGTTGATTTGATTGCATATAATATTTTGCTTTTCTAATAATTATGCAAATATTATCATGATATGATTTTGAATATTTAAACATGTTTCGCTTTTCTAGATATTATATTTATGATATGATTTTCTAGATATTATATTTATGATAATGATTGATAATGATTTTCTAAATATTATATTTATGATATGATTTTCTAAATATGATATTTATTATAATGATTTCTAAGATATGGTAATATTGATTTAAAAAGAGATTGTTTCTAATAGAATTCTTGATTTCCATATCTTGTAGTTTTCCTTCTGGAGATAAAACTCTAGGAGAGAGAAGCTCTATAAATAAGAGAACAAGGACATTGTTGTGGGCCTTTTCGTCGATCAATCATATCATACTTTCGCACGTCGTGTTCTTCAGAGAAAATTATTCTACAAGGAAGTTGTTGTGAAGAGTGCAGATACCGCGTGTTGCCTTGCGTGTTGGAGACATCTGCAGACAATATCCGTGACGAAGTTGGCTGAAGATCGTTTTTGTTGCTCCAAGTTTTTGGCATCACGTTTTGGCTTTCTTGAATACTTTTTTTCTGGTTACTTGTTTTTAGAAAGCAGTTTATTTTCTCAAAGTGTTGAGAAAATTGATTTTAATCATAATCACTAGTGATTGGTTTTTGTGTAAACATTTTGGTTTTCTAGTGATTAATTTTTGCCCTGAGGCACCGCATAAGTATTTATACTTGTGCAAATTTAATCTTGTACATCTATTTATTTAAAGTCAATTTGTGTTACAAAATATAATATTCCGCTGCATGTTGTCTTAAATGTTGTACATTTGACACAACACTTAAATATGATAAAACACAAATTTATAATTTTATATTTCTACTTATATACTATCTTACACTATTGGTATCGTATTTGTCAAGCAATATTTCTTACAAGTGGTATCAGAGCCGACTCTTGACATACTAAGTGTTGATTCTGGTTTTTGTTTTGTTTGACAGAAATATTTAAATGGCCACTTCTTTGACTGCACTGTTGACAGAAAAATGTTGGCTGCAAGTGAATCTTTTAGGTGTTGCCAGACCTAGGCGCAACACATGTTCAAAATCAGCTTGTTTAAAATCTACATCTTCTGGAAATTCGAGTGTAGATGATGAGTTGGAAGCTGATGATGAAGAAATCACTCTTGAGAGTGTACAAAAGCTTTATGAGGAGTTGTATGTCGATTGGACCAAAAGAAACACGCTTAACTTAACTCTCATGAAGGAGAACACCGAACTAAAAGCGGTGGTTGCCAAACTTGAAGTAATCCTGAGCAAAAAGGACTTGGAACGAGGCAAGACCAAGGATGAGCTTCAAAAGGAAACTGAGACTTTATCTAAGTTCAAATCAAGCACATCCAAGCTTGAATCCATACTTTTGATGGGTAGAGATGACAAGAAAGGCTTATGTTTCAAAGATAGTGTGTTTGAAATTGGTGAATCTTCAAAATCAACTATCTTTGTGAAAGAAAAAGCTGATACATCCACACAATCCATGTCCTCGATCAAAAAACCTCCACCGAAAAGACAACATGTTGCTCCCATCCCTAAGAAAAGAAAACGCAGGTATGTATGTCATTATTGTTTTAAGCCTGAACATATCAGACCCTACTGTTTTAAACTCAGGGATGACCGCATGAATCGAAAGACGAGCGGATGTTGCCCCGAATGTTGTCCAACATTTCTCACAACACCTCCTACCATTGACCTACAGTAAGAAAAATTTTGGTACCAAAGGTAAAAACTCACTGTAATGTTGTCTATACTTCCTTAAAAACTAACACTGCAGGTCATTGTTACTTTGATAGTGGAAGCTCATGCCATATGACAGGATCACGAGAATATCTCATTGATTATGTTGAACAAAAATGTTGTAGAGTAACCTATGGAGGGGGAGCTAAAGTAAAAATTGTTGGAAATGGTACATTGAATGTTGAAGGACTACCAAAGCTTCACAATGTGCTTCATGTTGAAGGATTAAATTCAAATTTGATAAGCATAAGCCAATTGTGTGATGATAATTTTCTTGTCAAGTTTGATAAATATACTTGTGAAGTTTTTGATGAAACTAACATGTGCATTATGATAGGTACAAGGTCTTCGGATAATTGCTATCAAATAGGTGAAGAACTTTCATGCAAACATACACAAATTACTGAACTCGGCCTTTGGCATCAAAAACTCGGTCATGCAAATTTCAAAACCTTGAAAACTTTGAGTAAGTACGATGCAGTACGAGGTATGCCTAATCTTTCATCTGGAATACCATATGTGTGAGGAGATTGTCAAAAAGGAAAATAAACTCGTGTATCACACCCAGTGTTGCCAACATCTGGGACAACACGCTGCCTGGAGTTACTACACATGGATCTTATGGGTCCTATGGAAGTCGAAAGCTTTGGAGGTAAGAAATATTCTTTTGTGTGTGTAGATGACTTTTCACGATTTTCTTGGATCAGCTTTTTTAGGAAAAAGTCAGACACTTTTGATGTATTTAAACAATTGGTTAAAGGGATCACAAATTTCCATAATTTGAAGGTGAGAAGGATTAGGACTGATCATGGTAAGGAATTTGAAAACTCTTCATTCTCATCTTTCTATGACAGGAAAGGAATTTCACATGAATATTCAGCACCAAAAACCCCACAACAAAATGGCCTTTCCGAACGTAAGAATAGGACCTTGCAAGAAATGGCAAGTGTCAAGCATTTTTGGGCAGAAGCCCTCAATACAGCGTGCCATATTTCGAATAGGGTGTATTTGAGAAGTGGTTCAATTATGACTTTTTATGAAATAATCATGGGAAAGAAGCCTAATCTGAAATACTTTCATGTTTTTGGTTGTGTTTGTTACACTTTGAATGGCAGGGATCAACTTGCAAAGTTTGATTCAAAGAGTGATAAGTGTTTGTTTTTAGGATATGCCACTACTAGTCGAGCTTATCGCATGTTTAACTTAAGAACTAGGACTATTATGGAATCCATTAATGTTGTTTTTGATGACTGTGCAGACCTGAAAAAGAAAACAGTTGAAGATGATGTGGAAGACCTACTGGAAATTCCCATCATACTGGAAAATGCAGGTGTTGCCCTAGATGTTGCAACACCTAGCACAACACGTGACACTGAAGTCACTGAATTCGAAGACAAAACGAATAGGGATGATGATGCAGAAAATGGACAGAATATTCCAAGTAAAATTTAGAAAGACCATCCATCATCTCAAATAATTGGAAATATGCGCGATAATGTTCAAACTCGAAAGAAAGAAAAAACTAATTACCGAAAAATGACTAGACTTATATGCATGAGCTCTACGTACTCACAGGTTAGATTTTCATGTTTTCTAGCCAATTTCGAACCAAAAAATGTTGATGAGGCTTTGAAATATGAATTTTGGAATAATGCAATACATGATGAGCTTGAGCAATTTGTTCGAAATGATGTATGGAACTTGGTTCCACCTCCTGACCATGGTAATATAATTGGTACAAAATGGATTTTCAAGAATAAAACTGATGAGTCAGGAAATATCATTTGAAACAAAGCAAGGATGGTTGCTCAAGGGTACACACAGGTTTAGGGAGTTGATTTCGATGAAACCTTTGCTCCTATAGCCCGTATTGAGTCAGTTCGACTATTGCTAGCAATTGCATGCTACATGAAAATCAAGCTTTTTCAAATGGATGTCAAAAGTGCGTTTTTAAATGGAATTTTGAGTGAAGAAGTGTATGTTAGACAACCTAAGGGCTTTGAGGATCCACACCTTTTGGATCATGTCTACAAATTAAAGAAGGCACTTTATGGGTTGAAGCAAGCACCACGTGCGTGGTATGGAAGACTAACTGAATATCTACTTGAAATTGGCTTCAAACGAGGTGAGGTAGACAAAATTCTTTTTATTCAAAAATCCAAAGGTGAGATCCTTATTTGTCAAGTCTATGTTGATGATATAATCTTTGGTTCTTCATCTCAAAAGCAAGCTAATGATTTTTTTGAATGCATGTCATCTACATTTGAAATGAGCATGGTTGGTGAATTATGTTTCTTTCTTGGTTTGCAAATCAAACAAATGCATGATGGCATCTTTTTGTGTCAAAGTAAGTATGCTAAAAATTTGGTAAAGAAATTTGCTAATGAGAACACCAAGCACATGAAGACACCTATGGGCTCGAGTGAAAAAATTATCCAAAGATGATGCTGCCGAAAATGTTGACAACACTTTATACCGCAGCATCATAGGTAGCCTCCTACATTTGACAGTCAGTCGACCTGAGATCATGTTTAGTGTATGCTTGTGTGCTAGATATCAAGCCAATCCTAAGATTTCTCATTTAAAAGCCGTAAAACGTATCCTACGCTACATAGCCGGAACCATTGACTTAGGATTATGGTACACACATGAAACCAATTCGAATTTGGTAGGATTTTCTGATGCTGAACTTGGTAATAATTTGATCTCATGGTATAGTAGGAAACAAAATTGTATCTCACTTTCAACTACTTAATCTGAATATGTAACAGCTGGAAGTTGTTGTTCTCAACTCTTATGGATGAACCAAATCATAGAAGACTATGGATTTAAGAACGAATCCCTACTTGTGTACTGTGATAATTCGAGTGCAATTGATATTTCAAAAAAATCCAGTACAACACTCTCGAACAAAACACATTGACATTCGACATCACTTTATTAGAGATCTAGTAGAAAAAGGGTTGATTCGAATGGAATTTGTTGGTACAGATAACCAATTGGCAGACATTCACTAAAGAATTAGACTTTGAGAGATTCTCCTACCTTAGGAAATCTCTCAGCATGTGTACAATGTGATCATTCATGGATGTTGTCTCGGATGTTACAACATCTCAGACAACACCTCATTTGCATTTGTATTTCTAGGACTTATGCATACTGTTATATGATGTGTTTTCATAATGTTGAATAATCTTCTGGTGCACTTACAATTTCTTGTTCTATTTACACTTAAAACACTTGGACATGATTAATAATCTGATTAAGTCACAAAGTAGTTGAAGGATGATCATGTTTACCATGACATTGGCCCATACGAAATGTGACTTGAGAAGATTGAGTAAAAAGAAAATAAATTATGTATATGCTCTGTATCAGAAGAAAAGATTGGAAAAAACTACCTAAAAGAGTCCAATGAAGACTGTGCTTTTAGTGTGGGAGCTACCTCTTCTGAATTTAATACAGAAGTCAAAATAGAAGAAATTGGAAAAGTTACCTAGAGGAGTCCTAAAGAAGACCGTTCTTCTAGTGTGGGAGCTACCACTTCTATGGTCAGAAAGTTAATAAGTCTCTAAGTGTGCATAAAAATCAAAATAAATGTTTGGAATTGGACTTGTTGTCAGGAGATGTTGCCAACATTTGAGAAAACACTTCATGTGTGAACATATCTCATACTTGTTTTCATATTTCTATTTCTGTTACATTCTGTTATAGGCATAATTAGGACATGCATCTACACTTCATTATGAATATGGTTGAGGCAAAAGGGATTGAGTATTTCAACAAAGAAAATTCGGTAAAATTCCAGATTTGACTAGAAATCCAATACTTGTGATTTTTGATGATTCAGTGGTGTTAATTCGATGTGGGTTTTTAATTCTGTAAATTATTTTGAAAAGATATTAGACGCAATTATCTCGGTATTTTTTGAAGGTGATAACGGCTAAAAAAATCTTTCCCTTTAAAATTTTTTCTACCGTTAGGATCTTAGGGAGTGTTTGAGTAAATCTTGATTTTGTTACCGTTGCGTGCATACTTATTCCCTTGATTTACACCGTTTTCACTCCACATTATCCACAAAATTCTTTCTTTCTTACTTGTAATCTAAATTGTATCAATGGCAGGAAGAGAATACGACCCACACGACATCAAGCTTTGGTATTGTACTCCATTGGGACTAATGGTGTGTGTGATTTTGGAAAGCTTGTTTTCCAGACGGTTCTTCAATATGCCGAGGATGGCCTCAAAACTTCTGTTTCCATCTCTGATCCATGACATTCTTGTTTCTCAAGGATTGGTCCGTGACATTGCTGAGCCTCTTTCTGATTCCAGCGATCTATTCAAGATTGCTCCTGCTTTTTGCAAGAGCAATAGGAAAATTGATCTGCCCTGGTGCACAGATCTTGTTGCACCAAGTGTTACGCCTAATGTTGCCCCTGAGACTGCACAACATGTTGCGCCTCCGTCCTATACATCTGATTTTGTTCAGCTTGCTCCTTCCGTTCTTCAAGCTCAAATTGATTTTGCTCTAAAGGAGATTGTACGTGCTAAGGACTTTATAGCCCATTATGAAGAACAAGTAGCTCATTACCGGATGCTCCTGGATATTGGTGTCCATTCTGGACAAAAAGGTGGAGGAGATGAAGCTCAAGCTGTTGAAGGGACAGAGCATTGAATTGAGGATCACTTGAAACTCTTTATGCTCTGATGTTTTTTTTGTTCATTCTTTAAATGTCTTTGCTTTTCTTTAGTTAATTTCCCTTCCCTGAAATGTTTCGTTGCTCTGATCTAATTAACTATTTTTGCTCCTGCATGTGTTGTCTCACGTGTTGCTAACACGCCTAACAACACCCATGCTAACTTGTTTTCATTCAGGAGGAGAAAAATTATCGAATTCAGGAGGAGATGACTTGAGCTATTCATTTTGTCCAGAAAAACAAAAAGAAGGAGATTGAAGGCAAATATAATTTACTAATTTAATTTATTTCCCTAATTATCTTTTTCTTGTTGATTTGATTGCATATAATATTTTGCTTTTCTAATAATTATGCAAATATTATCATGATATGATTTTGAATATTTAAATATGGTTTTGCCTTTCTAGATAGTATATTTATGATAATGATTTTCTAGATATTATATTTATGATATGATTGATAATGATTTTCTAGATATTATATTTATGATATGATTTTCTAGATATAATATTTATTATAATGATTTCTAAGATATGGTAATATTGATTTAAAAAGAAATTGTTTCTAATAGAATTCTTGATTTCCATATCTTGTAGGTTTCATTGTAGAGATAAAACTTTAGGAGAGAGAAACTCTATAAATAAGAGAACAAGGACATTGTTGTGGGGCTCTTCGTCGATCAATCATATCATACTTTCGCACGTCGTGTTCTTCAGAGAAAATTATTCTACAAGGACGTTGCTATTGTGAAGAGTGCAGATACCGCGTGTTGCCTTGTGTGTTGGAGACATCTGCAGACTACATGCGTGACGAAGTTGGCTGAAGATCGTTTTTGTTGCTCCAAGTTTTTGGCATCACGTTTTGGCTTTCTTGAATACGTTTTGTTCTGGTTACTTGTTTTTAGAAAGCAGTTTATTTTCTCAAAGTGTTGAGAAAATTGATTTTATTCATAATCACTAGTGATTGGTTTTTGTGTAAACGTTTTGGTTTTCTAGTGATTAATTTTTGCCCTGAGACACCGCATAAGTATATTTATACTTGTGCAAATTTAATCTTGTCCATCTAGTTATTTAAAGTCAATTTGTGTTACAAAATATAATATTCCGCTGCATGTTGTCTTAAATGTTATAACATTTGACACAACACTTAAATATGATAAAACACAAATTTACAATTTTATATTACTACTGATATACTATCTTACACTACTGGTATCATATCTGTCAAGCAATATTTCTTACAATACACAAATACAAGAACAATATCTATCGTGGGCGACAAAACGCCATGTATGAAACGATCATAATAAAAATTATATTATATGTATGATATGTAATGCATATACGTCATGATGGTTTCATTTCAATCAATCATCCACTAAGCGTATACCAGAATTAATTGAATCGTTGCTGGAGCAGACACACGAGCCTCAATCAAGTATAAGTGAATATTCATATGATAACATCGACAAAGCATCATGAAATCCCAAATCTCGACCTCAATCATCGTTGTCATGAATTACTATGTCTTTATGGCCACATAATGTCGAACATATATCGTATCATTTCTTACCCCTGAATCAATCTCAAATTCTAATGATATCAATGTATCCAAATATCAAATCTCAACGTGCATGTCATTCATCAATGTAAGTACACAAATTATGTGTGTTAACAAAATGATTATTTTATATATGGATTTACAAATCATGAATGTCATCTATACCACATCAATCTAAATAAGCACATAGTGGAGTATTCATTTAAGTTCCACTCTTTTGGAAATAACTCTCCAACCATCACGGCGGACGAAACCTTGAAGATTCATTGTTTGAATAAGGGCTTGAACAGCCAAATCCAATCCGCTCTTGTTGTTATTGAGCCTAACAACTTTGATGAATTTATGGGAGCATTCATCAAGTCCGAAAATGACATCAAGATACTTGTATATGTGTTATTTAATTGTGGTGTTACGCATTCATTTATAACTAAATGAATTGCTAAGAAGTTAGAACTTAAGCTTGATAACCTAGAGAAACCATATAGATTAGCAAATCTTGTAAACCAACTTAAAAACTAGTAACAACATTATTATAGAAAGTTTGGATTTCAAGACAGATTTAGTTCATCTAAACTTGGTGGAATTCGATGTTATCCTTAGAATTAATTAGTTAGCAAAGAATCACGTTTTAGTGGACTGTCATGGAAATAAAGTGACACTCAAGCGTGATTCTTGGCTCAGTAGTTTGACATTTCTAGGTCACATAATCTCTGCTGATGGTGTACCAGCTGAACCTTCAAAGGACAAAGTGATCATGGAGCGGCTAAGACCAAACAATGTAATTGAGATTCGAAGCTTCCTAGTCCTGGCAAGTTACTATAAAAAATTCGTTGAAAGATTTTTCTCAATAGCAGTATCACTTAAAAACAAAAGAACTCCAAGTTCACCTAGAGTAAAGAATGTGAGAAGATCTTCGAAACATTGAGGAAAAAGCTAGCTTCTACTCCGGTCCTTGTACTACCAGCAGAAGGAAAGGACTTCATCATCTATAGCACACATCAAATGAAGGACTCGAGTGTGTATACATGCAAGAGGAAAGGGTGATTGCATACACATCAAGAAAACAGAATCCGTGTGAGAAAAATTACCCAACACACTATCTAGAGTTAATTGTTATAGTGTTTGCTTTTAAGATTTGGAGGCATTACTACTACAGGGCTAAATGTGAAATCTTCATAGATCACAATAGTCTCAAATACCTGTCAACACAAAAAGAACTGAATATGAGGCGCGATGGATAGAGTTTCTGAAAGATTATGATATCACAATCAACTACCACACAGGGAAGGCCAACAAAGTAGCTAACACCCTAAGTCGCAAGGATATGGGAAAAATGATCCTTGCATCTATATTTGTTGAAATCTGTTGGCGTGAAAGGGTGAAGATGATTCAAAACCAAGATCCTAACATGAAAAAACTCAAAGCTCAAGTCAAGGAAGGAAAAGCTTCTGAATTCAACACCGATCACAAAATATTTGTTCATCCCGGAAGCACGAAATTGTACAAGGATCTAAAGAAAAAAATTTGGTGGAATAGGATGAAAAGAGATGATAAAGAATTTTTCTCCAAGTGCAGGATGTGCCACAAGGTTAAAGACGAGCACCAAATACCAGGAGATTTACTCTTAACATTTAGAAATCCCGGAACGAAAATGCAAGTATATTTGCATGGATTTCATAGTAATTAACACAATTTTTGATAAAATAAAAATAAAATCAATTTATTCCTCAAATTCACATTGGCAAAAACGAAGCTCATACAACCATGTATCAATACAGATAAAAAAATTTGTCCAAACTTACATAAAAATTCGACAAAACAGAAGTAATACATAATATATGTTCAAATTTAAATAAAAAGTCAACAAAGATTAACTTCATTACATGCTTGACAACATAAACAAGATCGTAACTTCATAAGATACGAAATTTAAAGACTCATGATCCAAGCTGACCTATGTCTTCGAGAGATCTTCATAAAATGGGTCGTCATGTAGGGTCAATGAATGACTTATTTGCCTTCACAAACAAGTTTTCATCATCAGTACTATCTTCCAACTCATATAGTGCATCAATGCATTTTTCGGCAGAATACTCATCCACTAATGGGGTTATCCGGACGTTATATTTGTTAGCCTTCGCAATACAATTTTGGGTAGCAGCTTCTACGTAAATGTATTCTTTATATGTTCTCTTTCTCGCTTTTTTACCTCTGAGTACTTTTTTCTTCTACTAGTTGTATCGAAAATAGGCCTCTTAGTAAAAGATTTTGAAGTCAAGGGCACATCTTCTTCATCATCAAAACCTAAGGAGGTATTTGCAATAACCTCGTGACCATCATTTACTTGAATTTTCCCCAACACAAATGCGAAGTTGACAGTCAAAGTACTTTTTCGAAATATTTTGTTGGCTCTTAGTTAAAATCAAGAACTCTAAATTTGAACTTTCTGATCTCCTTATTTTTCTGCATGGCAAGATTAAATAAAATAAAATTTTAAAGCACTAACATAAATGTTAAGTCTAAAGTGAATTTCATTGTACATAAAATTGATTAGTTGGTCATATATTTATATAATACATTAATCAAATATTCCCATTGTTCCTCTGATAAAGTAACAATCTCATTTACAGAGTCCTATCCAAGTCCAGTTTAGACATCGTCCATAGCCAAATATTCTCGATGATTATACTGAACAATCAAATTTGTAATTTCACAGGAATCTGAAATAATTTCAACTCGATGTGAGTTTATATATACAAAAAAAATTAAAACTAAATCACTAGAAGAAGTTTGAGGTAAGCATTATATCAAGCTAACAAAAGAAAAAAAAAACACATAGCCCAAGATTCTTCATTTCCTCCCAAATTTCCTGGTTCTCATGAGTTCATGAAGTTAACAAGAATTTGTTGGAAATTTGAATCAAAATTAGAGGTTGAATAAAAATTATGTTTCATGAATATGGGAGTGTCTTTTGGCTCTCCACATTCTTGAGTTAATTGTGGCTCATTATTGTGGAAGTGTCTTTTGATTTTCCACATTCTTAAGTTAATTAAAGACTTTTGGCTCTTAATATTCTTGAGTTAATGACAAGATTAATTGAGCTAATTAATCTTGCATGACTCTTGGTGTGCATTTTGGGATTTATAAATAGTGTGTTCATTGCCTCATTTCAAACATATGAAAATCTTATCTCTTTCAAATATTCTCTTGCATTTCATATTGTTAGCTTTTCATTTGGCCTCCGTTAAATTTCGGTGATAAATTGAAGGTACTTTTTCAGTTCGCCGTAGTAGTGCCTCGTGCTAAGTCACTGCTGTTTTTTCCGTTGTATCATGGGAAACAGACGTCCAAGACGATCCTCGAAGCACATACAGGAGGGGACGAATCTGTTTTAAGAAAACTGTACTTCGTACAGGCCTCGATTTGATTTGCTTTAATCTTTGCTCTACTGTGTTTTCTTCACCATTTAGTTCACTGGGTTTTACGAAATTTTATTGTACTTTATCATTCGTTATATTGTGCAACAATCTCAAAACACATTCTGGAATACTCATTACATGGTTTCTTGAAGACATGGCTATTGATTCGAATGACTTGAATGTGCTAAAAGATAGTCTTTAATTATGAAAGTTGTTGTTGTCGATGTGCCTGTGAGCCATGCTAATACACCGAAGAAATTTGACGACTCAAATTTCATGAGGTGGCAATAGAATATGTTCTTCTATCTAACTATCTTGAATCTAGCCAGGTTTCTCACCAATGATGCTCCCAAACCAGCTAAGGTTGACAGAGATGTGCAGACTACTAGTGCTATTGATGCATGTCACCACTCATATTTCTTGTGTAGAAAATGAATGGTTTGGCTGATTCGCTCTACAATGTGTTTTGCGAAATGAAAATAGCTAAAGATCTATAGGAATCCCTTGACAGAAAGTATAAAACCAAGGATGCCGGGGCCAAGAAATTTCTTGTAGGCCACTTTCTAGATTTTAAAAACGTGGATTCAAAGCCGGTTATCAGCCAAGTTCAAGAACTCCAAGTGATTCTTCACGATATTCACGGTGAGGGGATGACTTTGAGCGAATCTTTCCAAGTGGCTGCTATTGTTGAGAAGCTACCATCAGCTTGGAAGGATTTCGAAAACTATTTGAAACATAAGCGAAAGGAGATGAATGTTGAAGAGCTCATTGTTCGACTTCGTATTGAGGAAGACAACAAGAGTTCTGAAAGACGATTGTTTTCTCCAATTGCTGTTAAGACAAATGTTGTCGAGCATGGCCAAAGCTCGAAGAGACAAAAAGAAATAATGAACCACTTGAACTAATTCACAGTGATATATGTGATCTAAAAGATGGGCAAACACGTAGTGGAAATAAATACTTCATTAATTTTGTTGACGATAGCACAAGTTTTGTTATGTGTATCTTCTTAAAGTAAAGATGAAGCAATTGAAAAACTTTGTCCACTATAAAAGTGAAGTTGAAAATAAACTTAGCAAGAGAATTAAGATGCTAAGAAGTGATCATGTAGGTGAATATGAATCATCATTTACGGAGTTTTGTACTCAACACGGTATCAAACACGAAAAGAACTGTACCTTATTCTCCTCAGCAAAATGGCATTGCAGAGAGAAAGAATCGCATTTTGAAAGAAATGATGAATGCATTGTTATTAAGTTCTAGTTTACCTCAAAACATGTGGAGGGAAAGCTATTCGAACAGCAAATTACCTTTTAAATAAGACGTCTCGAAAGAAGCAAGATAAAAGTCATTAAAAGTTATGGAAAATTAGAAGTCCTTCCTACCAATACTTGCGAGTGTGGGGGTGTCTTGCCAAGGTAGCAGTACCTACTCCAAAGAAAGTAAAGACAGGACCAAAAACTGTTGATTGCATTTTTATTGGATATGCTCAAAACAGTAGCGCGTATCGTTTTCTTGTACATGAATCTCAAATACCTGATATTCACAAGAATATTATAATGGAATCAAGAAATTCTTCATTTTTTGAACACATATTTCCATACATATGTAAGGAAGAACCAAGTTCATCCAAAAGATTATATGAGACAATTGAAAAGAACAAAAGCTTAACCAAGATATTGAACCTAGACGTAGCAAGAGAGCTACGACTGAGAAATCTTTTGGTCCGGATTTCATCACTTTCATGATGGAAAGTGAACCTCAAAGCTTCAAGGAAGCAATGAGTTCATATGAGGGACCTCTATGGAAAGAGGCTATCAATTCCGAAATGGAATCTATTTTACAAAACCATACGTGGGAATTAGTAAATCTTCCTATGGGAAGCAAACCACTGGGCTGTAAATAGTTTTCAAAAGGAAAATGAAATCAGATGGAACTATAGATAAGTATAAATCCATATTGGTAATGAAAGGTTACCATCAACGTGAAGGGCTTGATTACTTTGACACATATTCTCCTGTATCGAGAATAACCTCTATTCGTGTGATACTCGTAATAGCGCTTTGCGAAATCTTGAAGTACACCAAATAGACGTAAAGACAGCTTTTTTAAATGGAGATTTAGAAGAGAAAATTTACATGAAACAACCTGAAGGATTTTATGCGATTGGGCAAGAAAACAAGGTTTGTAAACTGGTGAAGTCTCTATATGGATTAGAACAAGCACCAAATTAATGGCACGAAAAATTTGATAAAACCATGATAAAAAGTGGATTTAAATTCAATGAATGTGACAAATGTGTATACATAAAAACCACTGAAAATCGATATGTTATTTTATGTCTTTACGTAGATGACATACTTATCATTGGTAGTAATGATAAGATGATCAAATCCACCAAGAAGTTATTGAACTAAAGATTTGACAAGACCAGACATAGCTTATGCAGTAAGCAAATTGAGTAGATTCACGAGTAATCCAGGTGTTGAACACTGGAAAGCAGTTATCAGATTGCTAAGATACTTAAAGTACACTCGTGATCATGGGCTGCACTATATTAGATATCATGCTGTTATTGAAGGATACAGTGATGCAAATTGGATATCTGATATGAAATACTCAAAATCTACAAGTGGATTTGTATTCACTTTAGGAGGTGCAGCAGTTACGTGGAAATCTTCTAAACAAACTGTAATAGCCAGATCTACGATGGAATCTGAGTTTATAGCTCTTGAAAAGTGTGCTGAAGAGATTGAATGGTTGCGTCACTTATTAGAAGATGTTCCAGGATGGGAAAAATCAGTGACGGCTATATGCATACATTGTGATAGCCAATCTGCGATTGGAAGGGCAAAAAATAAAATGTATAATAGTAAGTCTAGACATATACGTCGTAGACACAATACCATTAGACAACTACCCTCAACTGGAGTTATCTCTGTTGACTATGTAAAGTCAAATGATAATATAGCGGATCCGCTAACCAATAGATTAAACAGAGAGTTAGTTGCAAAATGTCAAGGGGAATGGGGCTCAAGCCTATGGAATAAATTGGTGTGAAGGAAAACCCAACCTACACTGCTTGGAGATCCCAAGATCTAGGTTCAATGGGACAACCTAATCGCACTGATTTGGTATATCACTGTGGGGGTTATCCCTAGCCCATTCCTATTATGAAACAGTGAATGTTGAGGATAAGCTTACGACTTTTAATGATTATGATGAGAAGAATATAGAATCACCTATGTGAGAGAGAAGTGGGGCCGCTTCGAAGGAATTGTTAAGCTCAATTTTAGACCTTCTCGCAAAACCAGGCGTGTGTTCATGGCCAAAACGAACACGACCATGAGAACTGAATAGTACCAGGGAGAATCTTGTATGAAGTATATCTTAATTTACATAAACGGCAAAACAGTTCATGAAACATCTACTCGTTTTAAAAGTGCGGAAATATATATATATTTTTTAAAAGCTCTCATTTTTGAAAATAAAGATTTAAATGAATCGCATGCATGCAATCCTACTTAAAATCATCATTTAACAATTTTCATAAGCAATTACCAATAAAATGTAGCGGAGTAAAAATACGAAAAAAAATCCTACATCCAACAGTAAAATAACACAGCGTATAAAATACTCGTGGCCTCGCAAAACATGAAATCATAATAGTGTGGAAAAATCATAGGCCCTCGGGTCGTGTCGCCCACCAGGTCCGCTGACTCTGAGTCCAACACCTCCAGTCTCCTCGACATTGAACTCACCTGCATCACACACGCCTAGTGAGTCTAAAGACTCAACACACCTGTACCAGGAATAGCAAGTACATATACAAGCATACAGCAGTGAAAAATATCATACTCAACATAACTTTCATGACTTTAAAAGCTTAACATAAATGTGTCATATGTAATCGTGACGTGTCAAAATAGCTCATCGTTAAGCATCATTCATCATTCAGTTCATTAGAGGTGACTATCGTACATCATCATTTATGATGGATCCATCATACATAAAACCACGGTACCCGACGGCTATCGGACATCAGTGACAGGATTTCCCATCCACTGTGCCTATGCCTCATCATCAGCATTTACATATACATCTTAAACATTTACATATACTTCGATAGTCACAACTAACTCCCATCATTCAAAACATCATCATTTACATCACTTATAAAAATCATGCACTGATGTAATTTTATTTAAAATCAAGCATACAACGTATATTTTCATAACATCTCAAAAATCGTGAATCATGATGCATGACATTTAAAATATCATAAATTTGTGCTCAGGGCGTTGCCAGGACCAAAATCTCACCTCGGGTGCAAAATGACCATTTTGCCCCTGGAAACCCCAAAAATTATCATTTCAACCCCGGACCTCTAAAATTTACCCGAAGCTTACCAAACTCCTTAAAATGTCCCAAAACATTTTTAAAAGTATTCCTAGACGTAAGTTCGAGCCCAAAAACCAAACTTAATCGACTCATTTTAAAACTTGGACAGGGATCCCGGTTTTAACCCGAAACGACTCGAAACTCTATCAAATTCTCCCCAACTTTTTACCATAACTTACAAACTATAAAAGGTCCCTAATACTATAATTCTGCCCCAAAAATCTTCGGCTACAACATCCCAAAATGGGACAAAACTCTCGGCCAACACCTAATCCATATTCCTTGCAACACATGCCCCCAATCTCATACCCCTTTCGGTCCCCTCTAATCCCACCACCTGTCCAACCTTTAAATCTCTTCCTTATAACTGTAAGGGATCTCCTAACAAGCCAATCCAAAGAGAAATGCTGCTGTACGAGATCATACGTAAATCCCGATCGGCTAACGCGATTTCTCCCTATCAAACTACATCTCCAAGATCCGAACTCCTCCCTCATCCAGGTGCCTATGGTCCACTCCTAACATCATACCAGACATGGAAAAGGCTGAGACATGGCTGGGTTCGAGCCCATGCACAGCCGCAGCCCTTGCTCGACAGAACTCTAACCACCCAAGCCCCAAACTCTCGGTTCTTCACTCGTATACGTCCAGCACATTTTATAAACCTCATGACAGCAACTTGACACCACCATCAGCCTCTAGACACTTAAGAATCGCAGCCCCTTGCACCAAATTCAGAAAAAACGTGAGTATAATAGACAAGTTTCATGAAAATTTAACGGAAAACGTAGTTACGGAATAGATCGAGTGATGAACTTGCATAAACATGAATTTTCAATGTATATAGTGTCGGTAAGAGAATGCATTAAATGCATTATTCAATGAATGAGGAAAAGGCAAAGTCACGTGGGAATAAATGAGAAGACGTGTATGGAAATTTCACAGAAATTTGAATAAGAGAAAACGCGTTTTTATACGCATTTTCACACTGACAGAGGCTCTATAAATATAGCTCCCCCCTTCATTCTCAAATCATTTCTTCTTCGAGTTTTCTCTCATCTTATAACATTCTATAATATTTGTGAGGTGTTTGTTCTCCTGTATTAAAAGAATGTGTGTTCTCTTTGGAAACACAGTGAGTGAGTTGTACACCACAAAATATTATAGTGGAAATTCTTTTCATCTTGCCCGTGGTTTTTACCTTAATAATTTTTAGGGGTTTTTCACGTAAATCTCGGTGTCCAATTTATTCTTTATTTTTGGGTTTTATTATCTCAAATTACCGCAAGTGGGACCAACAAGTGGTATCAGAGCCTTGGTTTAAAATTTCTTAAAATTCTGAGTATGCTCTGTGGTTGCAGCCTAGACTGATCTTCCACATCAGAAAAGATTTTTTGAGATTTTTTATTTAAGACGGGATTATTTTGTCCAGTTTACTAAAATTGTTGTAGACATAATGGCGAGTAGGTACAAGATAACAAAGTTCAACGGAAGTAATTTTATGCTGTGGAAAATAAAGATACAAGCAGTTTTAAGAAAGGAGAATTGCTTGGCAGCTATTGGAGATAGACCGGTGGAGATTACGGATGATGGAAAGTGGAATGAGATGAATGACAACGCTGTTGCCAATTTACACTTGGCTATAGCAGACGAAGTATTGTCAAGTATCTCTGAGATAAAAACAGCAAAAGTTATCTGGGATACTCTGACAAAGATGTACGAGGTCAAGTCGCTACACAACATGATTTTCCTAAAGAGAAGGCTTTATACTCTTCGGATGGCGGAATCCTCATCGATGACCGACCATATCAAATCACTAAATATTCTATTAGCCCAACTCACTTCCATGGGGCATAAAATAGGGGAAAATGAACGTGCGGAGCTTCTACTTCAAAGTCTACCAGATTCATATGAACAACTTATCATCAACATTACCAACAATATTCTTATGGGCTTTCTAAGATTCGATGATGTCTTAACTGCGGATCTCGGTGAAGAAAGCCGGCGCAAGAATAAGGAAGATAGGTTGGTAACATCGAAGTAGGCGGAGGCTTTACCGATGATAAAAAGAAGATTTATGGACCGTGACTCCAGTGGGAGCCAAAGACGAGGTAGATCAAAGTCGAGAAGTAAGAATAAAAATATTTACTGCTTTAAATGTGGCGGTAAAGGGCACTTCAAGAAAGAGTGTACGAGTATCGAGAAGAGTTCTCAAGGAATTGTGGCCAGTACTTCAGGCAGTGGTGAAATATTATTCAGTGAAGCGACAACAGTTGCAGAAGACAGACACAAAATTTGTGACACATGGATTATGGATTCAGGAGCGACGTGGCACATGACGTCTCGGAGAGAATGGTTTGACCATTATGAACCAGTCTCAGGAGGATCTGTATTCATGGGAAATGATCATGCCTTGGAAATCGCTGGGGTCGGTACTATCAAAATTAAAATGTTTGATGGCACCATTAGCACCATACATGAGGTACAACATGTGAAAGGACTGACGAAGAATCTTTTGTCCTGGGGGCAATTGGATGACAGCGGGGGCAAAACTCGTATCGAGAACGAGATCATGAAAATTGTGAAGGGTGCGCCTGTGGTTATGAAGGCGGAAAAAGTTTCTGCAAATCTGTATGTACTTTTGGGAGAAACACACAAAGAGGCAGAACTAGCTGTTGCATCAAATGGTTCAGGAGAAGAATTAACAGTGTTATGGCATAGAAAGATCGGGCATATGTCAGAACGGGGGTTGAAAATTCTTTCAGAACGGAAGCTATTGTCGGGACTTACAAAAGTGTCACTACCCTTTTGTGAGCATTGTGTTACCAGTAAACAACACAGATTAAAGTTTGGCACTTCTACTACCAGGAGCAAAAGCATATTGGAGCTGATTCATTCGGATGTTTGGCAAGCACCGGTTGTATCCCTAGGAGGAGCGAGATACTTTGTCTCGTTCATTGATGATTTCTCTAGGAGTTGTTGGGTGTATCCAATCAAGAAGAAATCAGATGTTTTCCAGATATTCAAAGATTTCAAAGCGCGGGTTGAACTTGATTCTGAGAAGAAAATCAAGTGTCTGAGGACTGACAATGGAGGAAAATATACTAGTGACGAGTTTGATGAATTTTGTCAACATGAGGGTATCAAAAGACAATTCACGACGGCTTACACACCTCAACAAAATTGAGTGGCGGAGCGGATGAATAGAACCTTGTTGGACAGAACAAGAGCTATGTTGAGGACTGCGGGTCTAGACAAGTCATTTTGGGCTGAAGCAGCAAAACCGCTTGTTATATTATCAATCATTCTCCTTCAGTGGCGATTGATCTGAAGACTCCGATGGAGATGTGGACTGGAAAACCGACAGATTATTCTCATTTGCATACATTTGGAAGTCCTGTGTACGTTCTGTACAATGAGCAAGAAAGATCGAAGTTGGATTCGAAATCCAGAAAATGTATCTTCTTGGGTTATGCTGATGGAGTAAAGGGGTTTCACTTGTGGGATCCTACTGTTCACAAGTTTGTCATCAGCAGGGATGTTATCTTCGAGGAAGATAAAGTAAAGAGAGACAAAGGCACACCGAATTCAGAAACTACTATATTTCAGGTGGAAAATAAGACGGATGAAGGTCAAGTTTCTTGTGAAGCAGTACCAGAGCACGAAGAACAAGAACAAGAACAGGTTGAGTCTGAAGTTTCCAATGTAAGGCAGTCAACTCGAGACAGAAGACCACCAGGTTGGCTTTCAGATTATGTCACTGAAAGCAATATTGCATATTGTCTATTATCAGAGGATGGTGAGCCATCGAGTTTTCATGAGGCTACTCAAAGCTCGGATGTATCATTGTGGATGATAGCAATGCAAGAAGAGTTGGAGGCATTAGACAAGAATAAAACTTGAGATCTTGTTACACTACCACGAGAGAGGAAAGCCATTGGAAATAGATGGGTCTATAAGATCAAGCGTGATGGCAATAACCAAGTGGAGCAGTATCGTGCTAGATTGGTGGTAAAAGGGTATGCTCAGAAAGAAGGCATTGACTTCAATGAGATATTTTCTCCTGTGGTTCGGCTTACAACAGTCAGAGTAGTACTGGCATTGTGTGCGGTGTTTGACCTACATCTAGAACAGCTAGATGTGAAAACAGCGTTTCTTCATGGCAATCTTGAAGAAGAAATTTATATGCTCCAGCCAGAAAGTTTTTTGGAAAAAGGCAAAGAGAACTTGGTTTGCAGGTTCAACAAATCTCTGTACGGTCTCAAACAGGCGCCAAGGTGTTGGTACAAGAGATTTGATTCCTATATCATGAGCCTTGGATACAACAGACTGAGTGCAGACCATTGTACGTATTTCAAGAGGTCTGGTGATGATTATATCAATTTGCTGTTGTATGTGGACGATATGTTGGTAGCAGGTCCCAACAAAGATCAGGTCCAAGGATTGAGGGCACAGTTGACTAGGGAATTTGATATGAAGGACTTGGGACAAGCAAACAAGATTCTAGGGATGGAAGTTCATCGAGATTGAAGTAACAGAAAGATTTGGCTTTCCCAGAAAAATTATTTGAAGAAAGTCTTGCAACGCTTCAACATGCAAGATAGTAAGCCAATTTCGACCCCTCTTCTTGTTAACTTCAAGTTATCCTCCGAGATGTGTCCTAGCAGTAAAGCAGAGAGGATTGAGATGTCTAGAGTACCATATGCATCAGCAATGGGAATTTTTATGTCCGCCATGATCTGTACAAGACCGGACATTGCTCAAGCAGTGTGAGCAGTTAGTCGGTATATGGCGAATCCTGTACGAGAGCATTGGAGCACTGTTAAGAGGATCTTTAGATACATTAAGGGTACCTTGAATGCTGCATTATGTTATAGAGGATCGGATTTTACACTCAGGGGCTATGTCGATTCAGATTATGCAGGTGATCCTGATAAGAGGAAATCTACTACTGGTTATGTGTTTACACTTGCAGGGGGAGCAGTAAGATGGGTTTCAAAACTGCAGACAGTTGTGGCATTATCTACAATGGAAGCAGAATATATGGCAGCTACTCAAGCTTGCAAGGAGGCAATATGGATTAATAGGTTATTGGAGGAGATCGTGCACAAACAAGAGAATGTTCCTTTGTTTTATGACAGTCAGAGTGCCTTGCACATCGCAAGGAATCCAGCCTTTCGTTCCAGGACGAAACACATTGGAGTACAATTTCACTTTGTGCAGGAAGTAGTAGAAGAAGGAAGCGTGGATATGCAGAAGATCCATACGAAGGATAACATAGCTGATTTTCTGACCAAGCCAGTGAACACTGATCATGATAAGTTTGAGTGGTGTAGATCCTCAAGTGGTCTAGCGGAAACGTAAGCAGCAGAGAATGGCAAGATTAAAAGGATGTGTAGAGATGTGTTTGATTCTCAATCAAATCTCTAAGTGGGAGAAATGTCGGTAAGAGAATTCATTAAATGCATTATTCAATGAATGAGGAAAAGGCAAAGTCACGTGGAATAAATGAGAAGAAATGTATGGAAATTTCACGGAAATTTGAATAGGAGAAAATGCCTTTTTATACGCGTTTTCACACTGACAGAGGCTCTATAAATAGAGCTCCCCCCTTCATTCTCAAATCATCCCTTCTTCGAGTTTTCTCTCATCTTATAACATTCTATAATATTTATGAGGTGTTTGTTCTCCTGTATTAAGAGAGTGTGTGTTCTCTTTGGAAACACAGTGAGTGAGTTGTACACCACAAAATATTATAGTGTAAATTCTTTTCATCTTGCCCGTGGTTTTTACCCTAATAATTTTTAGGGGTTTTCCACGTAAATCTCGGTGACCAGTTTATTCTTTATTTTTGGGTTTTATTATCTCAAATTATCGCAAGTGGGACCAACATATAGGACGTTAATGATGAGAAATAAGAGATACAAGCATGCCTTATGATGAAAATCGCAAGGAGAATGAAGAGGAATGTGCCAGAGAGAATTGGATGGAAGAACAATCAAGAACCGTGACCTTCAGCTTGTGATTTCTCTGAAACCGTGGGGATTCTGAAGGGAAAAGGGACGTATATCGGCTGTGGGGGGGTTACGGGAGTTTAAGGGTTTATTTTACAATAATAAAGTGGTTGATCAAATAATTAATGGGCCTTAATATGATAATTAAGGATTTGAAAAGGGTTTTAAGCCCAACAAGCTTAAAAATAGGCCCATTAAATCCAAACGCACTCTCGAAAAATATTTCGTATTGGAAAGATTTTAAAAATATTAGCCGAAACCTCAAAACGTCCTCCGATTCGATAAAATTCGCGTTCCTTTAAAAAATAAAATCATGCGGGTAAAAATACCCAATAAAATCCCATTTTTGAAAAATACTCTTAAAAACACCCTGTAATAATTTATAAAATAAATCGTGTAATTAAAATAATTTTTCTGAAATTTCTCCGGTCACCGTTCCTCGATTGAGCGTGAAATGCATCTAGAAACCCTAATGCATGAACTTTTAAAATTTCATGAATTAACTCCTATCATGCATGGATTATGCATAAAATGCATAAAAATAATTAAATCCATAATTAAAAATAAGAATTCTAGATTGTATGCAGTCAGGTTACGTGAATTAAATTCATGGACCTTACAGTTCAAGGACATCATGTCTACTGGTCAGCTAATAAAGCAAATATATTTCATAAGTGAAGGTTCAAAGGGTAAAACCTACCTATCCTATGCAGGATTCAACTGTAGAACTTTGTCACTAAGATTTATATCAATTTTGATTCATGTGGGGGATTGTTGAAAATTTGAATCAAAATTAGAGTTGAATAAAAATTATGTCTCATGAATGTTGGAGTGTCTTTTGGCTCTCTACATTCTTGAGTTAGTTGTGGCTTATTATTGTGGAAGTGTCTTTTGACTTCCCACATTCTTGAGTTAATTGAAGACTTTTGGCTCTTCATATTCTTGAGTTAATGGGAAGATTAATTAAGTTAATTAATCTTACATGACTCTTGGTGTGCATTTTGGGGCTTATAAATAGTGTGTTCATTTTCTCATTTCAAACATATGAAAATATTATCTCTTTCAAGTATTCTCTTGCATTTCATATTGCTAGCTTTCCATTTGGCATCCGTTAAATTTCGGTGATAAAGTGAAGGTGCTTTTTCAGTTCGTCGTAGTAGTGTCTCGTGTTAAGTCACTGCTGTTTATTCCGTTGTATCCTGAGAAACAGACGTCCAAGACGATCCTCGAAGCACATACAAGAGGGGACGAATCTGTTTTAAGGAAACTGTACTTCGTACATGCCTCGGTTTGGTTTACTTTAATATTTGCTCTACTGTGTTTTTTTCACCATTTAGTTAATTGGTTTTTACGAAAGTTTACTGTACTTTATCATTCGATATATTGTGCAACAGAATTTAACCATCGGAAACTGAACACCATTTAACTAGATTGAGGGAAAGCAAAAGCCGAAGTCAAGACTTTGAAGGACACAAAAACAATAAGGAAATCGAAAGATCGAAACAATGAAGACTTTTTTAAAAAAAAATGATACAAAAGGAAAAATGGAGAAACTGAGAGTTGTACTAAGAAATCTGACCTCAAGAAGAATTCAGAAACATATGAAGCAAAATCATTGAAGGTGTCGAAATGATAAAAATCTAAATGAGCAACATTCAGTCTAAACAGAGTAGATCCAAATTCTTTGACAAAACCTTATTCAAATTAAAACGCTAAACTCAACTTTTATCAATTGTATATCCAAATTATATGTCACTAAAAAATTATTATTTTCAAATAAAACAATAATCTTAGCCCAAAATACACTATAAACACCACCCAAACTTTCACAGAAATGTAGAATCGTCTGTTGAACCATCGGTTATTAAAACGACATGCCCAACTACAGTAAAAATTATTACATGTAGAGATTACGATCGACATGTTCACTGTTAACATAGATCTCTGATTTAAGCAGAAAAAAATGAAAACATACATTAGTAGAGTTTTCGGGGTTTTTCGATTATTCATCCAGCCATGAGTATTGCGTGAAGAAAAAGCCTATACATGAGATTTTAAATTACCAAATCCATTTTCTCCCAAATATTAGAGAGGTGTATTTGTTCTAGATTTTTAATGACTTTTATGGAGTTTAAAATTTAGATGTATTAAATCTAGATGTATTCTTATATATGTTTGTTGATAAACTTCTAAAATAAAAATATATTAAATATATTAAAATTTTAGAAATTTACACTAATTAAAAATATTTTAACATACTTTATTTATTTTCAGGTACAAATAATTGTCTTGTTTATTTTTTTGGACATATTTTCAAAAACAAAATTGATTTATTTTTTATACAAAATTTTATTTAAAATGAATGAAATTATTTTAAGTTTGATTATTTATTACTATTGAAAATTATGATCATATATTTTTTAAGAATATTAATTATTTAAATAAACATGTTGAATTGAATTGAATAATTGAAGTTTAATTGCAATAAATTTAGTACAACTTATTTATTATCTTTCGTAAAATCAATACCTTAAAAAGATTATATTGAGAGAGAGAAATATTTGAAATAAATAAAAGTTATTCACATTCAATTGTTAGTTTAAATAAATTTTAAAAATCGCAATAATAAATTACAAAATTCATAGGACTTTATGAAGAAGTTTACAAATGTGAATAAAAGTCATGCAAAATAAATCTACAAGATTATGTGAAAATTTTTAGAAATATGTGAGATTATGCAAAAGTCAGTAGAAATCTATCAACTTCACAAAATTCTGTTATTTAAAAAAAATCAACAAATCTCTGCAACGAAAACACCCCCTTACTTGTGGGTTTTGGAGGCAGCGGCGGGTTGTGATTAAAAGAAACGAGAGAGAAAATTTAGGGTTATTGTAATGGGAGATTTAGCAATGACCCATATACAATTTAACTCGGTTTATTACCCATATGACATGCTATATTACCCATATTTTTTATTCCAAAAATATAAAAAAAAATACTTTTAAATTATTATTTAAAAATTATAATTGGATAACACTTTTTCTAAAAAAACGTTTCACAAAATTTTAAAAAAAAATCTTGTTCAAACACATAATTTAAGTTTTTTCACTAATAAAACAGTAAAAATATTTTTAAAGTACTTTTTCAAATAGAGCCTATATATGTAGCTAGAAAATTTCGTAAGGGGAGAGTAAAATTTTCAAAATAGTTAATCATTGAAAGAAATAAAAATATAAATATATTTTAAAATTTATTCACAAAATTTTATTTTAATTTTTTAAATTTTCTTGACAATAGTACTTATAAGAAAATGACTGGACATGAACGCAATGCGTGTACATAAGGTACTAGTTATAATAATCTAGCACAATAATAACTAGAAATAAAATTAATCGCTTCTTTTTCGAAGGCCAAGGAGATGGAAACATTTTACTGTTTAATATTTAATGAAAATAAAATAACACTTAAAGAAAGGAAATAGAAAAAATAAAGTTACATAATGCTAAAGACATCGTCCTATACTATCAACATTTCTGTTCGGCCTGGGTTTTGTTGTGTGGGCATGTCAGGCATACATCGTGCCAAAATTTGATAAAATTGTGTGAAATTCTAACTTCTAATTGCACGTTGTGAGTCATGATTCGTCTGTCTATTTTAACTTCATTGGATCTAGATACAACTAACCGAAATTTAACCAATGTAACTAAAGAAAATGAAAAATAAATTCTTCATATGACATGAATGCACTATTATGTTACTAAGATATGAAAACAATATTTTTTACAATGAACAAAAGATGAAATAAGAAATATGAAAGCTGAAGTAACTAGACTAATTGCTAGAAAGTAGAACTAGATATATTGAACTAGAACTAAACACTTGAAGATCGAAACTGTTAAGAAATTATTATTATCCTAAAGTTTTGGTGATTGACAAAATCAAAACAATACCTAACTGTTTCAGGAAAACAGCCGCTGTTCAAACCGTTTGGAGCTCAACTGCCTACAACATTTCAGCAGCTTGAAGAAGTTTCAACCGTTAGAATATTTCCAACCGGCTGTTCAAAGTCTTCAACCGCTTCATTAAAGAGTCATTCATTGTTCACTTAATGAAAGACATTCTCTGACCGACTCATGACATTCAATGGTTTTGCACCGCTACAAATCAACTATGTCCTGTAGCAGTCCTGATAAAAATCTTCATAATGTCACTATCCCAGAATAGAAAGATTGCTTAAACATCCTACAAATTCTGATGAAGCTAACAGTTACTACAAAAGGATGCTCAGCAGCAACTCTTCAAAGGAACGGTATTCAAAGCTGCACAAGCAAAGAGAACATTAAATGTTTACTGAAGAACATTTAATGTTGTTACAGCTGATAGTGACACATCATTAATTCCAACGCTACAGGTTTACGTTACACATTTTTTCGACCTTTGGAATGATAACTTATAAAAGAAGAGTTGAAGAATGCAGAACATACATCGATCAACTAAGATTTTCAACCGCGTGATTGCTATATTATTAAGCTTGCATACTTAAAGATTTTGAGCGCGCCTAAAGTCCATACACTTCATTGCTCATCAAAGCACGCACTCGACATAAAGATATTTGATAATTTAAGGATCATCTTCGTGCTACTAAAATGGTCCGACATTTTTCCACTTCCTTGCAACTACTTTGATCTGGTCATGTTCTCCATTTTTCCACTTTGTTCCCCGAGCTGATTACTCGACTACCCAAGTTGTTGACAAATTATTTGCAGCTCTTGTAATCTTACTGTAAGGTCCAAAATTAAGACGACGTAATCCAACTGCATGCGAATCTAGGAAATAATGAAAAATAAGTAAATGACTGATTTTAATTGCCATTTAATTATGTAACATACTTGTTTATATGCTAAATGAGATTTTTATTGTCATCATGCATAAAGCTGTATTTTTAAGGATTATTCAAGTGACGATCGAGGAACGGGGACCGAATGTTGAAAAAACGAAAAAATGTTTTTATTAAATAATTGTTTTTAATTATTTAAAATATGAGTGTTGCTTTTTATTATTTTTGGAAATATAGGGTTTTGAGGTGATTTTATACGCCGGGACATAAATTTTATCGGTGTTGGTTTTTCAACTAAAATACGAACTTTTTGGCAACCCGGCTAATAAATTCCCATGTTTAATAAAAGAAAAACTTTGTTAATATTTTAATTATGTCCTCATTAGACTAATGGGCCCAATTAGATGGCTTATTAGGCCTAATAAACCTTGAAAGCCATTAACTAATATTTAAAGTATTAAAAAACCACAAAAAAAAAAAACCCTACTCTTCTAGCATAAACCATCGGCCACCTAGTTTTAAAATCTGAAACACTCCCCACCCCACCCCACCCTACCCTACACACACACGGCACATATTCATACTCTCCAAAGAGATTTTCGAAGGGGTCTAGTAGAAGCAAGCCAAGGTTCGCGTCCCGTTCTTCGTCGTCAACGGATTTTCGAGCGTATAAAACACAAAGGTACGCCTTAATCTTATTTTTCTCATCCATCATATCATATTATTGTTTATACAGTTGGTATCAGAGCAAAGGTCCTGTAAAGGGTTGTGCCACCATCAGCGCCTTNCATGTGTGCATGATGAAACCCGATTTTTGAATCCAATAACATGTTTATTGTTTGGTTAAGGGGCTGCCATGATTAGGGTAAGGTCAAGTAAGGTTTTTAACATGTGTTTGAGTCCCACACACTACCCAACAATCGACTGAATCAAAGAAAAAAGAAGGGAAACAAGAACAAGCAGGAACCGCGACAACTTGCTGTCAATAGCATGGGGGTTCAGTTTCTGTTGTTCAGGGGCTAGGGCTTGGTTGTCTCATTCCAGGGACTAGCCAAGGTCACGAGTGAGTCAGGGAAGGATTCCTAGCCAAGATAGGACTCACGGTAAGGGCTGGGGAAGAGTCTTAGCCACGCTAGAACTCTACCCGAGAACACAGCCGAGCTGTTGAAGGGTTCGCGCAACTTCAGGGGTTCAGGGGCTCGGCTCGTGGGTCGCGGGCTGGGCTAGAGTGTCTCACTAGGGTCCTTAGAAGGTTTACAGTAGGTGGGTTCAGTGGTTGGGTGCGTGGGGAAGAGTCCTAGAAGCAAAACAAGAGTCCTAGTCTAGGTGCAACTCTCGGCCAGCTTAGGGGTAAGGAAAAGAGGTNAGGGTTGGATTCGTTCACTTGAGGTACATTTTCGCTATCTTGATATAGGAGATGCGGACCGGGTGAGGTGTACTACTTATCTACTTAGGGACGACGCTTCTTTATGGTGGGAAGGAGCCGAGCATGGTGTTGACCTTACTACACTCACTTGGGCACAGTTCAAGACGAAGTTCTATGAGACATATTTCACTCCGGATGCTAGGAGCCGAATAAAGAGGGAATTTATGGCTCTTCGCCTGGGATATGCCACTGTTGCTGAATTTGTGAAGAAGTTTGATAGGAGTTGCCATTTTGTACCCCTTATTGCCAGGGATGCTGAAGAAAAGCTTAGACATTTCATGGATGGCCTACGACCTACCATTCGGGATAAAGTTATGATGATGCGTCCGGAGAATTATGCTATGGCAGTTACTTATGCATATCAGGTTGAGCAGTCCTTGAAGAACATTGACTTTGAGATTCAGCGCAAGAGGCAGCACTATCAGAATAACAATAAACCCAACAAGAAGACGAATACTGGTCCTCCTAGACCTCAAGGGCCCCAAAAACCCCAAGGTCAAGTCAAGAAGCCAGCCCCACCAAAGCCACAAAATCCTGGAGCACCAAAGCCTGCTGAGAGGCAACTATGCAAACAGTACAACCGCCCACATCTTGGCAAGTGTGAATGGGGATCATTTAAATGCTTCTACTGCAAGGAGAATGGACACAAAGCCAACGACTGCCCAAAGAGGAAAGCAGCCACTACGGCCCGAGCTTATGTTATGAATGCCGAGGAAGCTGAGGAGGAGGCAGACACTACACTCATCACGGGTAACCTAGTCATTTAACATTTTTATATTGCTTACTATTGCATGAAATGTTAAATTGATTATTAAAATTCATTTGGTAACAAGATTTAACCTAGAAGAAATTAGGTTGCATGATCTACCTTAGTTAGATTTAAGTTATGATTTTAGAAACCCTAGAAAATGACTTGAATTTTGTGCCTTATTTTATTTAAAGGATGTAATGCTTCCAAATAAAAAGTTTAGGGCCAAAATTAAAGAAGATCATAACTAAAGGATTTTTAGAGGAATTCGAATCTTTGGGGGCTAAATGTGCAAATTTCGAAATTTTAAGGTCTAAAATAAAATTTTCGATAATTAAAGGACCAAAATGCAATTATCAAAATCTTAAGGGCCATAAATGTAATTCACGAGAACTTCAATGGCTAAAATGAACAAGTTCGAAAAATTTAAGGACTTAATTGCAATAACTCAAAAACTTTAGGTCAACAATGCAAATTTCAATAGTTGAGGGACTAAAGTGCAATTTTTTCAAGATAGGTTTAAGTTCAACACAAATTCTTCATATAACTTTGGGAATTAATGATAGTGAATCCTTAAGATTCAAAACGAAAAGATTTAAAAGACATTTTCACCGCAGGGATGATTATCATTCAAGGTGTAGCAACCTATGAACTTTTAGACTCGGGAGCTACACATTCATTCGTATCTGAAACCTTCATCAAAAGACTGAATATTACTCCTCAAGATATGGGTTTGGGTTTCAAAGTTTCTATTCCATCCCGTGAACAAATGCTCACGTCTAAAATTGTCAAGAATCTGGAGCTTCGTTTATTCAAGGATGTTGTTCGGGCAGATCTTATTGTGCTTCCTATGCCCGAATTTGATATTATATTGGGGATGGATTGGCTATCAGTAAATGGAGCTTCGATTGATTTCCGTCAGCAATCGGTATCTATTAGGCCACCTAGTGGTAAATCTTTTGTCTTCGAGGCGGCGAGAAACAAGCAAATGTCGCACATTATCTCTTGTCTATGTGCGAGGAAGCTTATTAAACGTGGATGCAAGCTTATTTAGCATGTGTCACTACTGCACAGGAATCAGTCAGAAATTAGAAGATGTTGACATTGTGAGAGATTTTCCTAGCGTCTTTCTCAAGGACGTTTCTGGTATTCCACCTGAGCGTGAAGTGGAATTCTCTATTGATCTTATGTCGGGCACCGTTCCTATATCTAAAGCACCTTATCGTCTAGCACCCGCTGAAATGAAAGAATTGAAAGATCAAATCCAAGAATTGCTAGACAAGGGTTTCATTCGCCCTAGTTATTCTCCATGGGGCGCACCGGTATTATTTGTGAAAAAGAAAGATGGCGTCATGCGTTTATGCAACGATTATCGAGAGCTTAACAAGGTCACTATCAAAAACAAATATCCACTGCCAAGAATTGAAGATTTATTTGATCGGGTTGCAGGGAGAAGCGGTATTTTCAAAAATTGATCTGCGATCTGGATACCATCAATTAAAAGTGAAAGAGTCTGATGTGCACAAGACAGCGTTCCGTACTACATATGGGCACTACGAGTTTATGGTCATGCCATTCGGTCTGACTAATGCACCAGCGATCTTCATGGATCTCATGAATCGCGTATTCCAGCCATATCTGGATCAGTTTATTATAGCCTTCATCGATGATATATTGATTTATTCGAAGAACAAATAGGAGCATAGTCGTCATTTGAGGACAGCATTGCAAGTACTACAAGACAGGAAGCTATATGTAAAATTCAGCAAGTGCGAGTTTTGGCTCGATAGAGTGGCGTTTTTAGGCCACATCATTTCTAGTAATGGCGTTGAAGTTGATCCAAGCAAAGTCGAGGCAGTGAAAGAGTGGCCAGTACCGAAAATTGTTACCGAAATTCGCAGTTTCTTGGGACTTGCCGGCTATTATCGCAAATTCATCAAGGGATTCTCATCCATTGCAGTACCATTGACATCCTTGACTAAGAAGAATGTGAAATTTATTTGGGGATCTGAGTGTCAAGACAGTTTTGACAAGTTAAAGCAAGCATTGATTTCAGCACCAGTGTTATCTATGTCGTCGGGGCAAGTGGATTATGTTCTTTATACCGACGCTTTTAAACTTGGATTGGGCGCCATTCTGATGCAAAATGACCGAGTTATAGCCTATGCGTCGAGACAGTTGAAGATTCACGAGAAAAACTACCCCACTCATGATCTTGAGCTTGCAGCAGTAGTTTTTGTTTTGAAAATTTGGAGACACTACCTTTATGGGGAGAAATGTAAGATATTCACCGATCTTAAAAGTTTGAAATACTTCTTCACCCAAAAGGAGCTGAATATGAGACAGCGCAGATGGTTTGAGTTAGTAAAAGATTATGATTGTGACATTAGCTACCATCCGAGAAAAGCTAATGTAGTGGCAGACGCACTAAGTAGAAAAGCAGCAGTTATCACTCATTTATCACTCCAAGGACCGTTGCAGTCCGAGATACAGAGGTTTGAGCTTACAGTTTATGCTAGGGGCAAGGCCTCTAATCTTGCCACATTATCAGTACAGCCGACTTTGAGAGACAGAATTCGTGCCGGGTAGTCTACTGATGAGCAGTTGCAAAAGTGGAGGGCTAGAGATGAAGCCAAGGGCCGGAATTTATATTCAGTATTGGACGGTTTGGTCCGTTATCGAGACCGTCTATGGGTTCCTAGTGACGATTCCTTGAGAAATCTTATTATGAAATAAGCCCATGACACACCATATTCCATTCATCCTGGTAGCACGAAAATGTACAAAGATTTACAGTTGCTATATTGGTGGCCAGGCATGAAGAGAGACATTCTGAAGTCTATATCCGAGTGTTTGATTTGCCAACAAGTTAAAGCAGAGCACCAAAGACCAGCGGGAAAATTGAAGCTACTCCCTATTCCCGAGTGGAAATGGGAGAACATCACTATGGACTTTGTAGGGGGATTGCCAAAGAAACTTAAGGGATTCGACGCTATATGGGTGATAGTTGATCGTCTCACTAAATCAGCGCATTTTCTACCTATCAAGACGACTTTCACCATGATTCAGTACGCCGACTTGTATATCCGAGAGATAGTTCGTCTGCATGAGATTCCTGTATCCATTGTTTCTGACAGAGATCCGAGATTCACGTCATCTTTCTGGAAAAGCCTACATGCAGCGATGGGGACCAAGTTATTATTCAGCACAGCATTTCATCCTCAAACCGATGGACAGTCAGAAAGAGTCATACAGATTTTGGAAGATCTACTTCGAGCATGTGTTATTGCTTTCCAAGGCAGTTGGGAACCAGAATTACCTCTCGTGGAGTTCACCAACAATAATAGCTATCAATCATTAATCGGGATGGCTCCTTTTGAGGCACTTTATGGAAGAAGATGTAGATCTCCTATACATTGGGACGAAGTTGGGGAAAGAAGAGAAAGTGGTCCGGACATGATTGAAGAGACTACCGAGCTTATAGTCAAAATCCGTGATAGAATGAAGACTGCGCAAAGCCGACAAAAAAATTATGCGGACAAAAGACGAAGAGACTTAGAGTTTGTAGTGGGCGACCATGTATTTGTGAAAATAGCACCTATGAAGGGTGTTATGCGTTTTGGAGTTCATAATGTGATCCATATTTCGATGCTGCGGAAGTTCATGTCGAATCCGTCACATGTGCTTAATTATGAACCTCTCCAATTAACTCCAAATATGACATATGAGGAATGACCTGTATAGATCTTAGCAAGGCAAGAAAGAAGATTGCGGAACAAAGTCATTCCAATGGTCAAGGTAAAGTGGCTGAATCACTCGAAAGATGAAGCTACTTGGGAAACCGAGAGGGACTTGAAGAGTCGCTATCCAGATCTATTCGGTAAGTTCTAATTTCGAGGGCGAAATTTTATTTAAGGGGGGAGGAATTGTAAGGTCCAAAATTAAGACGACGTAATCCAACTGCATGCGAATTTAGGAAATAATGAAAAATAAGTAAATGACTGATTTTAATTGCCATTTAATTATGTAACATACTTGTTTATATGCTAAATGAGATTTTTATTTTCATCATGCATAAAACTGTCTTTTTAAGGATTATTCAAGTGACGATCGAGGAACGGGGACCGAAGACTGAAAAAACGAAAAAAATGTTTTTATTAAATAATTGTTTTTAATAATTTAAAATATGAGTGTTGCTTTTTATTATTTTTGGAAATATAGGGTTTTGAGGTGATTTTATACGCCGGGACATAAATTTTATTGGTGTTGGTTTTTCAACTAAAATACGAACTTTTTGGCAACCCGGCTAATAAATTCACATGTTTAATAAAAGAAAAACTTTGTTAATATTTTAATTATGTCCTCATTAGACTAATGGGCCCAATTAGATGGCTTATTAGGCCTAATAAACCTTGAAGGCCATTAACTAATATTTAAAGTATTAAAAAACCACAAAAAAAAACCCTACTCTTCTAGCATAAACCATCGGCCACCTAGTTTTAAAATCTGAAACACTCCCCACCCCACCCCACCCTACCCTACACACACACGGCACATATTCATACTCTCCAAAGAGATTTTCGAAGGGGTCTAGTAGAAGCAAGCCAAGGTTCGCGTCCCGTTCTTCGTCGTCAACGGATTTTCGAGCGTATAAAACACAAAGGTACGCCTTAATCTTATTTTTCTCATCCATCATATCATATTATTGTTTATATTATGTTTGCATGAAAAGCTTGAAGTTCATAGAAAAAAATATTCAGAAAAATTTCGGTATGTGGCATGTGTGCATGATGAAACCCGATTTTTGAATCCAATAACATGTTTATTGTTTGGTTAAGGGGCTGCCATGATTAGGGTAAGGTCAAGTAAGGTTTTTAACATGTGTTTGAGTCCCACACACTACCCAACAATCGACTGAATCAAAGAAAAAAGAAGGGAAACAAGAACAAGCAGGAACCGCGACAACTTGCTGTCAATAGCATGGGGGTTCAGTTTCTGTTGTTCAGGGGCTAGGGCTTGGTTGTCTCATTCCAGGGACTAGCCAAGGTCACGAGTGAGTCAGGGAAGGATTCCTAGCCAAGATAGGACTCACGGTAAGGGCTGGGGAAGAGTCTTAGCCACGCTAGAACTCTACCCGAGAACACAGCCGAGCTGTTGAAGGGTTCGCGCAACTTCAGGGGTTCAGGGGCTCGGCTCGTGGGTCGCGGGCTGGGCTAGAGTGTCTCACTAGGGTCCTTAGAAGGTTTACAGTAGGTGGGTTCAGTGGTTGGGTGCGTGGGGAAGAGTCCTAGAAGCAAAACAAGAGTCCTAGTCTAGGTGCAACTCTCGGCCAGCTTAGGGGTAAGGAAAAGAGGTCTCGTTTTTGTTGTTTGGGTTGGTTCCTTAGTGGTTTAAGGGTCCAGTAGGTTAATTTAGGATGTTGGTCAAGTTTTGGTCCAACATGGTTCAGGGGTAACTCGTGAAAATCGAAAGTTGGCTCGGGGTCGAAGTTTAGGTGTCAATTAGGGTTTTTAATAAAGAAAAATTGGAAAACGGCTTACGGGGGTCGAGTCATGGTCCATAAGGGCTAAAATAATATAAAAAGACTAAATTTATAATTTAGAAATTTTATATTAAAGTTTGGGATTTTTTCGGGATTAAAACACCGTCAAAATAATTAATTAATGATAAATGAAAAAGTCTAATATTTAAGCTAAATAAAATTATGAGAAAATTAATTTAGGCTTAAATAATTATTTGGGACATGTTAGAGTCATGAAATCAAGAAAAAAGTCAAAATCGAAAAAGGTCGAGTACAGGGGCAAACGATCTTTTTACACCTGAAAATTAGTAAACGTCATGGCAGTGCCCTAAATGCTATTTTCATGATATTATGACAAATTCTAAATGTTTATGAAATGTTCATGATTAAATTATGATTTTTAAAGGTCTATTTGATTTTTATGATTTAAGGAAGACATTTAAAATACATGTTGCATGCTTGGTTTCAAAAATGAAAAAAAATGTTAGGGTATTCATGATTTTTATAAAGTGATGTGAATGAAAATGTTGAAGGAGGTGAAGTGATTGTGACTGATTCGTTAATAATGGCGATGTCGTGAGGGTGATGGTCCCAGTGGGAGCTCGACGATCGTGTTTCCATTATTGCGAATACGAGGTTATGAGGTTATGAGGTTTGAGGAAGAATGGGAATGTCGTTGAGGGGAGAAGGCCCTAGAGGGAGCCCATTTATGGGAGAAGGCCCCAGAGGGAGCCCCGACGATCGTATTTCTATTCGATCATGTTAGGCCAAGGCTCAGTTGACCGGTGAGAGCGTCGCTGATGTCCCCGTCGCCCAGTACTGTGGTTATATGTAGATGGATCCATCGATCATGTCATGTCATGTCAGGAAAGTCACAATTAACGATCTGAATTCAAAAAAGAAAAAGGAAATAGAAAAGGAAAAATGTTCATGATCATGTTAAAGGTTTTATGTCATGTCATGTTGAGAACAAGGAAAAAGCTAAAGTTATGTTTGCATGTCATGAAAAGTTATTTTACGTAAAAGTATTTTCACTGTTGCATGTGGTTTTATATATATTATTTGCTATAAAGATTATGGTGTGTTGAGTCTTTAGACTCACTAGGTGTGATGGATGCAGGTGAGTTGAGGGAGGTCTTGACGGATGATCTGACTGGACTGAAGACGCACACAACCCGAGGACCAGCGCTTCTATTATTCCGCATTATGACTTTTGACTCATGATTTATGATTAAAGATTTTTAAGACAATTTATTTATGTCTTGAGAGATTTTTGAGAGGTTTAGTATGGGCTTTACTTTTCAAACTATTGCTTTTTAGGTTTGGTAAAACATTTGACGACTTCGTTCTATTACTATTTCACTTGATTTTTAAAATGCTAGTTGGTTGATGTTTTATTTTAAAAGGGTAAAATATTTTCATGGAGTTTAAGTGAGTGGTCGGAAAAAAAATTCTAGTACTTTTAAAGCAATAAAAAGCCAAAGTGACTTCTTTTATAGAAATTAATTTTATTTTGAAATACGAAAGGATTTTGGTATATGTGATTTATATGAATATTAATCGGCCTAAAAGAAGGCTACTATTTAATATAATTACATATGCACTTGTGGTGGTAAAATGTGATAGTTGTTTGGTTTTCCATGTGAATAATAAATCGGCCCAAAGGAAGGTTGTTACTTGACATGATAGTTACTATTAGTGTTTGACTGCTGCACCAGGATATCACTTACAAGTTAATCTTTTGTCAAAATATGAAACATTAATGAAGTGCTCGATATTCTGTTTATGGAGTTTATATTATTTGAATTTATTGATTATTTTATTTGGATATTTGGTTGATCATGTATATTTAGTTTTTTTTCTCTGTTCAGATTTGACACCTGCAAATATTCATTCCAACATAAATTTTATTCCCATGTTAAATGGCTCGAATTTTAAATCATGGCAAGATAATTTGTTGATAGCTCTCGAAGTCATGGATTTAGACCTTGCGATCAGGGTTGACTCTCCTCCCGCCATTACGGATAAGAGTACCTCAGATGAAAAGAAGTAGTTTGAAATGTGGGAGAGATCAAATCGAATGTGTATGATGATCATGAAGAGGGTCATTCCAGAAACATTCAGGGGCACAATGTCTAGCGACATTGCTACGGCTAAGGCTTTCCTTCAAGACCTCGAAAATTGTGCGGGATTTGGATCTTCTATTTTTCTTTTGTTTGTTTTTGTTTTCGTACGTGCTTGGATATTGTTCAATGGAATATCTTTTAATTTTAAGTTATAGAGATCGTTTGTTAATTCTCCAGTTCCAATCAAACATTCATTCTTGTATAAATTGCAAACACCTTTAGCAAAAACACAAGAATAACCATCCCTATCAAGCATAGAAATAGAAATAATGTTTTTAACCAATTCAGGAACAAATAAAACATCTCTCAAAAACAACTTAAAATTATTGTCCAAAATTAAAGTAACGTCTCCAATGGCAGTGGCAGCAACTCTTGCTCCATTTCCCAGTCTTAGAAAGGTCTCACCATCTCTAAGCCTCTTGCTTCTTCCCATCACCTGCAAATCATTGCATAGATGAGAACCACATCCGGTATCCAATACCCAAGAAGAGGAATTAATAGAAACATTAACTTCAATATAAAACATACCATGGCCAGAACGCTTCTGGGCAAGATACTCCGCGCAATTACGCCTCCAATGTCCAGGCTTGTTGCAGTGGAAACAGATTTGTTCTGACTTGTCAGGCTTTGTGGGCCCCGGATTTGGTTTCTTGTATGGCTTCTTGTTGGGCTTGTTCTTCTTTGGAGGGGCAGAACGTTTCTTGCCTTTATTTGGGGCTCCCTTTTTCGTACTATACGAAGAACCCACCAGAAGAACAGGCTTTTCCTTTTTAATTGTGGCCTCATAATTAGTGAGCATATTGACCAACTCTTCAAGGGTGGCCTCAAGCTTATTCATATTGAAATTAACCACAAATCCATCGAACGAGGCAGGTAAAGACAGCAATAGAATATCAGTCGAGAGCTCACTAGGCATAACCAAGTCGAGTCCCACCAACTTCTCGATGAGCCCAATCATCCTAACACCATGCTCATGGACCGAAGCCCCCTCTCGCAAGCGTGTAGTCATGAGTTCTTTAACAGTAGCATGTCTCTCTGAACGAGTTTGTACAGCATACAATTCTTTCAGATGAAGGTGAATGTCAGCAGCATTCACCGCCTCCTCGAACCTCCTCTGAAGTTCATTCGACATAGAAGCCAACATGTAGCTCTTACCTGAAGATCATGGTCCCACCATTTCTCAAGCTTAGCTAACTCAGTCCTACTGATATTAGGAGATGCCTCCTTTGGTGGCTTCTTATCAAGCACATACGCAATCCTCTCGGATTTCAGAACAATCTTTAAATTTCGGAACCAGTCATGATAGTTAGAGCCAGTCAATTTGTTTTGATCGAGAATGATTGAAAGCGGGTTACGAGTAGACATCGTAAATATACTGAAAATGAAACCAGATAATAGTTACTGATAATTTTAAAATAATTCTAAGATATAAAATATGGATTTTCATTTTATAAATTTCACTCCCACTATTTTTGACAATTCCACCACCCTCTGATGAAAAAAGGAAATCGTATTTCCTTAGTAGGCACGTAGAGTCCAATTAGCCAATTATAATCCCGAATAATATCAGCCAATTATAATTTCTAAATGGCAGAATTCAATTGCATCCCTATGCAACCTCCGCGTGTTTTGCCTCACGTTTAATAAGGACCCAATAATATGACGCCGTTTATTTTCACGTGTCAAACCAACCCATCAATATTGAATTATAGTAGACGGTCGCCATGAGTTCTCCCAATAATATGAGCCGAAGTCATGGGAGTTCTATGCCCTTACCAAGAAACGCAGTACACAACATCACAGATGCTAGTCTCGAGCTCAAGCGACCTTTATCCATGTTTTAGGCGGCTGAATCGACTAGGAACGAATTTAGATCATACAGTGTTTACAAACGAGTTTCAACATCGAATTACGATTCATTTGTATTAAAGTATAATCAAGGTTTTTATCTATGTTTGATAACATGGGTATACAGATAAAGAAATAACAAACCATGAAATAATGAATTATATTAAAATAAAGATTGTTAATTACAACTGAGTCAATAAAATCCCTAGCCAACAGTTGGCTTGCAGGGCATCTACTCTAACACAAACCAAGCAGAAGATACTCGAAATAATCATTCGCAGAAATCGATTAAATATTTTGTAAAGCATTTAAAATATATGCAAGTTGAATGAGTAAAAATATTTTAGTTGAAGTATTTTATCAAATACTTTGTATGCAATATTTTGGTAAGGATACACTAGAAGATTTTGATTTATAAAACACCATGTACAAAACTATTTCAACTTAGGACATATCTCTTGTCTAATTGAAACTCGTTGCACTCAAGATTGCAGGCAGCATCTCACAAGCAGCATATTGTTAAATATCTCATATGCAAAGACTACATACACAAGTTTATTGTTTTTGTGCAAGACTCACTCAACTAATATTTGAAGTTCAACTCTCTTGTATATGTGTGAATGATTGTGTGTGTGAATAATTTATCATTTACAGTGTATATCTCAAATGTATCCTCACACAAGGACTTGTGCTCTCAACTAGCAGACTTCTTTACGCTAACTGCCCATGTTTTGAATCCTCTTCAAAAGCTCTTGTTTGATCTTCAAGATGTTGTATTTATAGACTCCAACAATATTATATACGTTAGATACAAGAATAAGACCGTTTGGAAAGTTTATGTATTGTTTCTGAAATTGAAACGGTCAAATTCCCCTTGCTGGACATTTTCCCGAGTGGTCAACTCTAGTCAACTAGTTCAGTTCAACTGGTCCGGTTCAGTTTTAGCTTGTTCGGTTCAGTTCAGTTCTGGTCTTGTTCAATTCAACTGGTTTGGTTCAGTTCGGAACTGTTTCAACTGGTTTGATTCACTTCAACTGGTTTGGTTCAGTTCAGCTGGTTCATTCAGTTTCAGCTGGTGTGCTAAAATGAGCCTAGCTGATTTCAGTTTGTGCAGAACCAGTAGCTTCATTGTCATTTATCAACATCTTAAGCTTCGATTCAGACTTTGACTTATGTATATAATTTGTATATCATCGTCTTATTTTTTCAACGCATACTAAATCGATTCATTCTATTAAACGAGCTGTGAGACATAACCAACATACCGCAACTGCTCATACCAAACTGATTGTTGTTTTTGTGCAATCAGTTTGGTAATTCAGCGATCAGTTAGACCTTGATAAAATCCGATTTTGCCCAGCTAACGTGAAATACGACTTGTTTCAAATTGAATTTTATGATTAGATAAGTTGGCAGATTGTCATTTGAATCATCCAGATAAGAGATATCATCAACACATTGAAGCTCGCAAATTCAGTTTCAATTTGCTTCTTGTGTTTGCAACTTCACACATGAGTAAATATATTAGAAATACAATAACAATTTTTATTAACATCAAAATCAAGATTGCGAACATGAAATATTCCAGCAATCTCCCTTTTTTTTGTTGATCACAAAAATTAGATAAACAATCGATTCAATTAGCATATTTCTCCTCTTTTTGTGTGAATAAAAAAAATCATATTTTCAAAACTTTTTAAGCACAAAATTTTCTCCCCCTCGGTATTTTTAAAAACTCTCTCCATTAAAATCATAATGAGTTCTCTCCCTATATTTTTGAAAGTTTGAAATTTATAAAACTAGAGGAGTGACTAACCAATTTTCTCCATGGCTCATTTTCTGCTACAGCACATATGATCTGCATTCAACGAATAAACTTCTTTTTCTCGAGCATAAATAGGCTGCAAATTTTATACCGCTCTAAACATCTATGAGTCTAGTTTGCAACGCAAAAAATGGTTTGTCATTTGGACAGTCGAGCAAGAAGATATGCCATTTTTCCTTCTATCGCTGCTAGCTAGACGAAAATTCAGTTTTGCATATATATATTTAAAAAATCTGAAATTTTCGAATTTTAAACATCAAAATCAGTTTCGATGTTCTTTCAAGAACAATCCGTGCTGATACCACTTGATAGGATCGATTAGGGAGATCATCGTTAAGCTACAATAGCTCGTTTCTTGAAATATTGAACACCGATAAATTAAATCAAGTTTGTTGTTCAAACCAAGCAGAAGATACTCGATATAATATTTCGTAGAAACTAATTAATTATTTTGTAAATCATATAAAATATATGTAAGTTGAATGAGTAAATATATTTTAGTTGAATCATTTTATCAAACATTTTGTATGTGATATTTTGGTATTTGAAGAACACATAAAATATTTCAACAATGCATCTTTAAAAGCAATGAAAATGATAAGTAAATGCAATAAATAAATAGACACAGATTTGTTTATGGATGTTCGGAGACTTCAAATGCTCCTACGTCACCCCTTCTTCCTCTTGAGAAGGATCTACTGGAAGACTTTAATTTATACAACAGCTTGTACAAACTCATTTCAACGTAGGACTTATCTCTTACATAATTGAAACTCCTAGCATTCAAGATTGCAGGTAGCACCTCTGTTGGAACTTTTCAAGTTCGCAATCTTGATTTTGATGTTAACAAAACTTGTTATTTTATTACTAATAATTTACCTTAAGTGTGCAGAAGATAGGATCAGTTACGAGTTGTCTAAATCGCAAACTGAAGACCCAACTATTCGCACAAACTGATATGTCATATGAGCAGTTCAGCTGATTGTCCAGCTGATAGGTGGTTCAGCAGGAGAACCTCAGAAGCCTGGCCAGCCGAAGGAGTATTCAACTGATGAAGATCCCAGCTGACCAATTCAACTGAACAAGAGCGAAACCAGTTCAACTGACGAGTCAACTGATTTCTCTAGCCCAAATGAAGATCAGTTCAGCTGACTAGTTCGGAGCATCAGTTACAATCTTTCAGTAGTAGATCAAGACAAACTCATGCAAGTGGATTCCAGCTATACACAAAGCTACAAAGCAATTGTCCAGTCAAAGGACAATAATGAATGTTGCATCAGAGCATTAAAGACAAACATTCCAGAAGGGCAGTCGAAAAGTCGAGACACAAAGTCCAAGGAACAAATTCAAGATGCAACGGATACAATAATTAAATCTCAATGTACGATCAGTTTCCCATCTATATAAATAGAAGATCAGTGAAGACCAAAACAGAAAAGAGAAAAACGAAGAGAGGGCACGCTTACTGTCTATCAGCTTTCAAGAAGCATTCAGCCCGGTGGGAACACTTCATCGTGTTATCAGTTTAGATTAGAAGTACAATTCCCTCAGTGTGTGAGAACACCTTCGGGTTGTTATCATTGTTCAGTTCTCTCTCTCTCACACACACACCACCACCACCACTCAAATACAGTCTTGCACAAAGACGTTAAACTTGTGTATGCAGTCTTTTTCATATAGACGTAAAAGAAGTGTTGGTTGGAAGGTGCTGCCACTACAACAAAAATGGCTTTCCGCAGCGTGCATATGGGCTTTCCGCAGCGCGTTGCAAGCTGTTGAAAGTTCAAGATTATCCGCGGCGTACATGTGCACGCTGTTAATACTATTATTCACGGCGTGCATATGTACGCTGTTAATACAGTTATCCGCGGCGTGCAATATACGCCGTTAATGACTTTGAACATATAAATATTAGCGACGGTTTTTTCAACACCGTCGCTAATTAGCGACGGTTCATAAACAAAGAGATCGTCGCTAAATTAGCGAAGGTATTTTAACCGTCGCGCATTTAGCGATGGTGTTTAAATTTAGCGACGGTCATAGCACCGTCGCTACATTTAGCAACGGTTTAAAACCCGTCGCTAAATTTTTAGTAAAAATAAAAAAAAAATTTCTTTTATTATTTAATAAATTTAAAAAAAATTATAATACAACTTTGATAACTAACACTTAAAAAATTAATCAAAATTGAAACAAAAAAACATACTTAAATCGAAACCAAAATCGTATAAGAGGGAAAGTTTAAAATGTTGTAAAGTAGTGTAGAAGAAAATGAAATGGAAATCGGATATTTATAGATAATTTGCGACTACTAGCGACGGTTGTCCTTTAAACCGTCGCTATTAGCGATAGTTAATATAGAACTGTCGCACATAGCGACTGTTTATTATTAAACTATCGTTGATTTACGCCATTAGCGACAGTGTAAAAATTCCGTGGTAAAAAATAAACCGTCGTCGATTTTAGATCGGCGACGGTAAACAATAAACCGTCGCAAATATTACATTAGCGACGGTTTTAGTAAATCCGTCGCTAATTTAAAAATTCGAACCAATTTTCCGCAGCGTTTTAATAATATGCACGCCGTGAATAATACTATTGACGACGTGCAATTAATGTACGTCGTTAATGTATAAACATGATTTTTTTTAAAAAAAAATGATTTACTTTTAACAGCGCACATAAACATGCACGCTGTTAATAATATTATTTACGGCGTACCTTTATTGTGCGCTGCGAAAATTGCATAGGTTATCCGCAGCGTTTTATTTTTTTCAAGTGCAACACTATTAACAGCGCACGTATGGCTGCACGCTGTGGAAAGTAGTATTCGCAGCGTGCTTTTAATGCACGCTGTTGATGAAGTGCTGCGGAAAGTCATTTTTCTTGTAGTGTGCGTTCAGTCTAGACTAGGAGTTCACTTAGGTAGTGGGTAAGTCCTAAGCTGGGTGGGTTTGTACAAGTAGTTGTATAAATCAAAGTCTTCTAGTGGATCCTACCCGAGGTGGTAGAAGGGGTGATGTAGGAGCAGTTGAAGTCTCTGAACATCCATAAACATATCTTGTGTATTTAACTGATTAACTGATGCTTTCAAATTGTTTCCAGATTGACTTGATCAATTATAGCATCCGTCAGTTCAGTTCTTACTATAACTGAACTGACATATGCGACAACTGATCACTTGTTTTTCAGTTATTCAGTTTACATAAGTTAAAATTTTTTCAAATATAAACAACTTTCTTCACGAAAGATTATTTCGAATTTCTTCCGCTTGGTTTTAAACTAAACTCGATTTAATTCATCGATGTTAACATTCTTAGAACACGAGCTATTGCAGCTCATTGGAGAATATTTTGTTTGAAGCATCTTCGAAGGTACTAGCACAAACGATCCTTCAACTTCACAATCAGCATATTGTTTAATGTCTCATATTCAAAGACTATAACGCAAGTTTGTTGTCTTTGTGCAAGACCAACTAATATTTGAAGTTCAACTCTCTTGTATATGTATGAGTGATTGTGTATGTGAGGAATTTATCCTTTACAGTGTACATCTCAAATGTATCCTCACATAAGGACTTATGTTCTCAACTAGCAGATTTCTTCATGCTAACTTCCCATGTTTTGAATCCTCTTCAAAAGCTCTTGTTTGATCTTCAAGATGTTGTATTTATAGGCTCCAACAATGATATATACGTTAGATACAAGAATATGACAGTTTAAAAAGTTTGTGTACTATTTCTGAAATTGAAACGTTCAAATTCCCCTTGCTAGACATTTTCCCGAGTTCTAACTCTGGTCAACTGGTCTGATTTAGTTTCAGCTGGTCCGGTTCAATTCAGTTCAGTTCTGGTTTGGTTCAATTCAACTGGTTTGGTTCAGTTCAGTTTCAGCGGGTCTGGTTCAGTTCAGCTGGTTCGATTCAGTTCAGCTGGTTCAGTTCAGTTTTAACTGGTGAGCTGAAATCAGCCTAGCTGATTTCAGTCTGTGCAGAACTAATAGTTTCATCGTCATTTATCATCATCTTAAGCTTCGATTCAAACTTTGACTTCTGAATATGATTTGTAGATCATCGTCTTATCTTTCCAACGCATACTGAATCGCTTCATTCCATTAATCGAGATGAGAGATATGACCAAAATACCGCAACTACTCATATCCAACTGATTGTTGTTTTCGTGAAATCAATTCGGTAATTCAGCGATCAATTAGAACTTGATAACATTCGATTTTGTTTGACTGACGTGAAATACGACTTGTTCCAAATTGAGTTTTCTGATCGATTAAGTTGGCGGATTGTCATTTGAATCATCCAGCTGAGAGGTATAATAAAAAAACTGAAGCTCGTCAGAAATTCAGTTTTAGTTTGCTTCTTATGTTTGCAAATTCACACATGAGTAAATATATTAGAAATACAATAACAAGTTTTGTTAACATCAAAATCAAGATTGCGAACATGAAATGTTCTAACAGACACACCAGATTCTCAGATCAGTTCCTCACAAAACTGATTCATATTTATATAAAAAAAATTTATAAATTGAGGTATTTATTCAACCCCTTCTAAACACCTTACCCATCCTAACCGATCTTAACACATATCTTTTATAATTATAATATTGTACTCTCAAGTATAATGATGAGTATTTGGGTGGTTCGGTTGTCGATCAAACTGAATAAAAAAATTAATCGAAATTTGTGTTGGACAAATCGAACAGACTTATTTTTTCGTCGAACTGAATTAAAAATCGGTTAATTTGTCCGTAACCAAATTAATTGAATTTTTAGAAAACAAATACAAATAAAGTTTTAATTAAAAATTTTAATATAAAAATTGAATTTTATTGATTAAAAAACAAACTATTTTTACTTCCATTTATGTGGCCTAATAAAATTTCACACTTTGTGATATTTCAATCGTATGACCAACAAATTCCAATAGCATGTTATAATAACTTTTGATTAAAAAAAATCAATAAAATTATATATACGTTTTATTCAGTTTAACCAAAATTTTATAGTAAACGTCGAAATCGAATCAAATAAACCAATTCAATTATTTATTTTTTAAATAAACCGAACTTTCGAATAAAGTGAACCGAATTTTTGAATTAAACTGGTTCGATTGATTAAATATGTTTAATCTAACTTTTGCTGAACATCACAGTGCAACTGAACCCATGAAGTATGGCAATTCATTGGCAAATATCGAGGATTAATTTCTGAAGCACAAAAACAAAAAACGTTAATGCAGATTCTAATTTTACCTTTTCTTACGCTAAAAACGTGTTGTCCTCGACAATTTTTTTTCCTATTAAATTATTTTTTGAAAACCCTAACCCCCATTTGCCCCCGATGAGCAGGTTCCACATTTCAATCACCCGTAGCCCGTAACGGAGGATTGCTAAGGAATATCGTGCATTGCTGCCGGGGTTAGTTCTCTCACTCTTCCATTTTCTCAAACCAATTCATACGTCGTTTCCCTCTTTCTCCACTCTCCTTTTTGTCTTCCGATAACCATATTGGTTGAACATGATTTTTTTGTTTTGTTTTTGTTTTTGTTTTTGTTTTTGTTTTTATGTATTTTTATGCTATTGTGAGTATCTAGTTTCGATTATTCCGAGTCAAGAAGTGGATTGTCTTTTATATAGCTGAGGAAGATTGGTCACTGACATGTGTGTTTGCTTTAATTTGTTTTTAAGTGGGCAGTCTGAGTTGATTTCATACACGTTGTTAAGTTGATTTCAGACACGTTGTTAAGTTGATTTCAGACACGTTGTTATGATTCTGGTACTATGAAGCATTTTGTAAAGTAAGCGGTGGAGCAGCAGGAGCAAGATAGAGGAGGGTGGAGCATTAATGAAAATATATTCCATATTTGGTATCTAATTTTCCTAATAGAAAATATGAAGCCCGTGGTGTTGTATACTGTCATCATGTCATCGAAATTTCTGGGTATGTAAATTGAAATCTTAATATACGAGTATAGCTCATAGTTTCTTTACCATTCTGGGAGTGTTTTATTTTTTGTGAATAGTTCTAAGGCTAATATTTCTCGAGAATTTTCTTATAGATCATTGATTCTTTGTGTCTAGAAGAAAGAGTTAATTTCGTGGCGAAACACTGTTTACTTCACTAATCAATGGAAAGGAAATAAAGAGATGAAAGAAACACCCTCCTTGGTGTAGTTTTGAAAGTCAAATAGACTCCAGTTCATTGTTGTATTTTCTACAGTTTAGCCTGGATTCATGCTTGAGAGGATAAGTTTTTTTTATCAATATGCTGCAGATTTCAGAGTTCAGACTATGGTAATCAGATTGAAGTCATGAACTGAACTGAATACCACATTGAAAACATTGTTTTTGTTCATAGTTTTGGGGGACTTTTTTGCTCTCTAGACTTGTTGCTTGTTGCAAAAGTGTCTGACTTCCTAGATAATAGTTTGGAAATTGGAATGGAACAAGATGACTTGCTAACCATGTTTATATGAAATTATAAAATGCTTCATGCATGAACTAATGCTTTGGTAGTGATTACTGTATACTCAATAATTTCTTTCAAGAATGTTTAACAATTTCTTTGCACCACTGATGGGTAATTCTGAGATGAGACTTTTGATATTTTGAGGTCTCGTGTACATAGGCATCACTTGTGTGCTAATGTGATCAAAATTATTCGTTGTGCTTGAGTATAGTAATTGAAGCTACTGTTTTATCTTGTATTTTGAATAGTTTTATCTTTTAGACGTGTTTTGCAGCATACTTGGATAAAAGACCTGCTAACATGGATATGAAACACTTACATTTGAACTGTAGTTCATTTATTGACATTCTCTTTCTTGGGAAAAAAGTACTTCCTCTCTCTTGTGGGTCTAATATAAAGATATCTTGATCTTTTTTTGGCTGTTGATAATTTTTCAGAAGTTTCAATTACGATATGTTGGAACTCTTCAGACGTAAAATTTGGAATCTAGGAAGCTAAAACACAGCATCATGACATTATCTCGCCAACACAAAGAGAAGCTTAGAAATAATAAAGTGTCCCAAGATGATTGCATGGAGGGAACCTCAGCGCGGACAAGACCTATCAGTTATGATGATATTATGCTTAGAAGGAAAACCAGGGAAGATGCAGCTAAGCGAGTTGCGGATGTCCAGACACATATTGCATCATCAAAGGACTACATTGAAAAATTTCTTTATTCGCCAGAATCCCGTGAGCAACTAACTGAGGATTTTATCACTACAGATACAAAGTCTACGTCAGATGATTCTCAGAAGCTAAGTTCTTGTAAAAAAGGGGATTCTGTTGCTTCTAACAGGGATGAAAAACTAGTTGAGGATAAAGATATAGTAGTTCGAGATACTAAAATCAAGTTAAAGAGTATAATAAGCAGCAATAGAGCCTCAGAAGGAAAAAGTGAAGCACATAATCACCAAAACAGAAAAAAGGATGGCATATCAACCTATGATTATGATGGTGGATCTTATCATCGAGTCAACTTTGTTAGAAAGGAGTTAATTTCTGAAAGAAGTTCAGAGAAATCCAAATTAAATAGAAAAGCTCTTGATAATGTGGACGGACAGGTTTACAGAAACAGGAAAACTGATAAGTTTACGACCGGTGACCCTGAGAAGGAGTCTAAGAAAAGAAATGGTAGAGATATAATCCATACTGATGGAAGAAGAGACAAATCTGAAAAAGAAACTAAACACAAACGTCATGATGAAGAAGATAAAACTAGAGGTAGGACTGCTGGTAAAAAACACAATTCAGAAACAAAAGGAGTAGAATTAATGGGTGCCCATCATGAAAAATCCAAGGTAAGGAGGAATCAATCTCAGAGCAGAGAACGTGACAAGCACAGAGGTAAAAGGTCTCCTTCACATTCACCAAAGGAACATAAACACTCGTCTAAATATAAGAAGCACCGTGGAGAATCACCCTCACATTTTCCAAAGGACAGGCCAGAAAGAGATCATTCTGTTGTTGTCAATAAGAGGATATCCGGAAATGGATCTAGTAGTCACAAAAGACATACAGTTTCTTCTAGTGGTCTAGGTGGTTACTCGCCTAGAAAGAGAAAAACCAATGCTGCTGCCAAAACTCCTTCCCCATCTCGCCGTTCTCCAGAAAAGAAGTTTGCTGGGTGGGATTTACCACCTGATGGAAAAGGTAGCATAGTTGCCAGTTCAACTTTTTCCTTGCATGCTTCAGATCAGAATTCAGCATTGAACATAAATGAGTTTCCCCGTGGTATTCCGGTGATCCCAGCAATAGTAAAACCCATTGGTATTTCTCATCTAACCTTATCGTCACAGATGCATGCTGTTGACTCTATTCAGCTAACTCAAGCGACACGACCTATGAGGAGGCTTTACGTAGAAAATTTGCCAGCTTCAGCCACTGAGAAAGATCTAATGGAATGTTTTAACAATTTATTTCTGTCATCTGGTTTTAGCTATGTTCAAGGAACCCAGCCCTGTATCAGCTGTATAGTATGTTCAACCTTTCCTTATTTTACTTCACTCGCATTCTTATGCATGTTTTAGAGAATGATTTAGTATTTTCTGATCACTGCAGATACACAAGGAGAAAAGCCAAGCCCTTTTGGAATTTTTGACCCCAGAGGATGCTTCTGTTGCTCTATCTTTTGGTGGAAAATCTTTTTTTGGATGCAATCTTAGACTCAGGCGCCCCCGGGACTACACTGAAGTAACAGTACGAGTATTTACATGCTATACTTTCTTAAGGCTTTATTTTTATTGTTGCGAAGTGAAGTCCTATGTTTTGTGGAATGGAATATTTTGTTATGCATTCACAATTTAAAGTTTCATCCCTCGTTTTCTAAAACAAGACAAATTTGTTAGAATGTGAAATTAATTAGTTTTGCATCTTTCGGTTATGGTGTTACACTAAGAAGTCTTTGTTTCCCCTTTTCTATGAAGCTTCTATCATGCTTACTGTACAATTAAAGTTCACTTGAAAATCATTCAACCAGGCACAATCTTAATGTCATTCTTGTTACCTGCTACTGGGTTTTTGTTCCAGTGTTTCTAATAGCGTATATGTGTTTGACTGTGTTATTTGACTTTTATCTTTGTATGCTTGAATGCCGTTCAACTTAGGGTGCACCATTTGTGGAATTTTTTTTTTACTAAATTGGGGAAAGACATTGACTATCACCATAAAAAAATGTGAAAGGAAATTGTTCTAAAAGAAAAAACTGTCAAAGGAAAAGATGTAGTTTAAGTTTACTCTTCTCTCGAGGTCAAACCATCGATCTAATCTCTTTATTTTTCAATTATCATTTATTCCGTTAGGATGGATCAGACATCCTCTTATTAGATTTTATTTTGACAAAAAGGTGAACATTCATGATATTGATTCATTTTATAGGTTCGAGAACTGGTGGATGTGAATTTTTTTGAGACAATAGATATTCATGACTTTGATGCATTATAGTTAATTCCATTTGCATTCCAAAGGCAGCCTTGTTCTGGCTGACTGGCTCTTTAGCTGCTTTTGTCTTTTCATAAAGTTTGTAACAATTCCTTGGGTTAATTTGCGCCAATAATATTTAGTTGCTCCAGATATTTCACCGGGGGAGGACTCCTCAGGAAAAAAATTGTTATAATTACTGAAAATTAGATTTATTGATTTTCTTTTTTGTGTCTAGCTGTCATGAAACTTGCAATTGGAATTTTGGTAGCTTTTTATTAATTCTATTTAGGTATTAATATTATCCTGTGGCTAACTTTGTCATTTTCGGTTTTTCTTTTATAGCCTATAGATTTTCTGTGCAGTCTGCATGAGTTTTAAAGTAGATGACTAACTATAATATTCTGGTGATTTCAAGCTTGTTGAGAATCATGCCATAATTACCATCAAGATCTTGGTGGGATAGAACTAGACTGACTGTGTGGGTCAATGCTTCACATTCACCTTTTTATTTTACCTATTTTCAGGTACTCGGAAACTTGACTAGTTTTCTGATCTTTTAATCCATGTACGAGATCCTTTATTGGAAAATAATTTTGTGATGTATGAACTTATGATTCATCAGTCAAAAACAAGATTTTATACTTTTGCTGAATTTTGTAAATCTAAGAAGGCATATATAATTGGCCTTTTCTGAGTGTTTGAGGTGCTACAGGGAGTAAATTTTACCGAATATCGATATATCCTTGAAATTTTGAGTTTGGAGCCTTTTAGCCTATTATTTCGAATTAGATTCCATTTTTGGTAAATGTTGAGGTGAAATTTATGAGTTTAACCATTATAAACAAATGCTGGTCACTATTATAACTATCAAACCATTTTTCTTTCTTGCTTACCATCAAAATTGTGACTTAATTTTCTAGTGTTATATTGTATTTACTTGCTAATTGCTATGTTCCATTGATTTTGTTCTCTGCATTATTTTCAGTTTTCTGAGGTGGTATATTGTGGTTATTATTCATGTAGCAGGTTTTCAGACAGTTGCTATTTTCATGCAGACTGGTCCTGACAAATCACTGGTTGCTGTTGATTCAGTTAGGAATGTTGTAGAAGATTCACCGCACAAGGTGTGTGATTGAAGCATCGTAATTCGTAACTCAATTTAGTGTGTGCTTATGCTTTTGTTCTGGAATGATATACCCTCCACATCGACTTACATGAGCCAATTTTCTATCGAAGTGTATTTAATTTACTCTAGGCTTAGGCTTAGTTAGCTATCCTTCCATCTGTATAACTCCAAGGTAGAATTCAGTTAGATGATATCCCCATCTTGTTTGTCACCTAGCTGCATTCCGCAAGGGGGGATAAAGTATTTGCTTTGTTCCTGTGTCAGCTTTTGAAAGTGGTGATCAATGTTCGATGAAGGAACCTGGTCTCACATGAATAATAATTTACTGGGAAAAAAGAGTCTTGGCAATTGCATTCAAGATCTTCTGTGCCACTGATAGTGTCGTGATAAGTAGTTTCTGAGAAGGGCCTGTTGTAGTACTTGCATTCTCAATAAGCTTCTGACGACTTATTATAAAGATGCATAACTTTATTACATCACATGAAGTTATGCTACATGGCTTGCGGGGGGCGTCCAATTAAAATCAACCTGACTGCATGAAGCCTGTTCTGACATTAGGCCAACTGCAGAGGTTAAATCATAACCGACACTACTGCTCGACACCTTATAAAAATGAGAGAATTTCATATAACTTGTATAATGTAGAATAAGACCTCAGTCAATTTGTTTGGTGGTGATTGCATGTCATAATCTATGTTTTTACAAAAAATTAATAGTTTAAAATATACGTTTGGAATTAGGATATAATATAATATAAAAAAGGATATAATATGGAAAAGGATATTTTTGGGAAGTGGTAAAAAAGTTGAATCAAAAGTAATAATCATGTGGAGAGATTGAAAAATAGTTAATATGTTTTGGGGAAAGTGAATGAAAATGAACTACATTAATTTTTATTTTGTTTCATAGAAATGGTTTCAGGAAAACAAAAACAAACTATTAATTTCTAAGTCCACTATAATATGGAAAAGGATATTTTTGGGAAGTGGAAAAAAAGTTGAATCAAAAGTAATAATTATGTTGAGAGGTTGAAAATAGTGAATATGTTTTGGGGAAAGAGAATGAAAATGAACTACATTAATTTTTATTTTGTTTGATAGAAAATGGTTTCAGGAAAACAAAAACAAACTATTAATTTCTAATTCCACTCTATATCCCCTTGATGAGAAGAAAAAGAAACTTTTGGGAAGAAACTGCGACGTGGTTAACTAACTGGTTTCCCATCTGCTTTACCTGCGGATAGTAACTTTCTCCATTTGCATTCTGACAAAATCTTGCTCGAGTTTTCAGATCTTTATTGGTGGAATTTCGAAAGTTGTCTCTTCTGAAATGGTGAGTTAACACGAAACTATGTTCTTTACATGAGGTGTCTTTTATCTTTTCATATTTACATATCTGACCATTCGATTGACTTTTGAACTCGCTCATTAGCTTTTGGAGATTGCTAGAGTCTTTGGACCTCTGAAGGCATACCACTTTGAATTTATTGATGATAGTGAGGAAACATGTGCATTTCTTGAAGTATGTTTCCTAATTGTTTGCTTTCTAAAGCATTGACGTTAACTTTAATTAACTCCATCGGGCGCTAACCATTTATCACCTCAGTATGTTGACCATTCAGTTACCTCAAAGGCTTGTGCTGCTCTCAATGGTATAAGGTTGGGTGGACGAGTTGTAACTGCTGTAGTTGCTACTCCAGATGCAGCTTTATTGGTAAGATATCTTTTTATCTGTTTACTCTTTGAGCTAATCATTTTTTTTTATGTTGCATGAAGGGAGGGAATTCTTTCGATTACCTAACCAGATGGTTCATTTTAGGAAAATGCTGGAAAACTTCCATTTTATGGGATCCCTGAACTTGCAATTCCCCTTCTTGCGAAGCCCACATCTGTTCTAAAGTTGCAAAATGTGGTGAGTGCTTTGTCGCATAAATGTGTTTTTTTATTCATTTCTGTCTTATTCTGCTGTAATTTGAAATAAGATCTTTTTAGATTAATCAACCTATCTTGGCAATTTGCAGTTTGATCCTGAAGGGCTCTTGTCTTTGTCTGACACCGGACTGGAAGAAATTATGGAAGATATAAAGCTAGAGTGTTCAAGGTTTCCATGAATAGATATATCTCTTTATGATTTCTTGCTGGTCTGTACTTAAATAATTTTCTTATCTTTTCATCGAATAGGTTTGGTGCGGTAATATCTATTAATGTTGTCAAGCCCACGAATTCTTCTGGCATGATGGAAGCGTATGAGGTACAAAAAGAAAATGCTTCAACTGATGGATGCGGCTTAAAGTTTGACGGTATGAACTACAGTACGGAACTGTTAAATGTAAGTACTTATGAGTTGGAAGAAGATAGATTAGAACCTCGAGAAATTCCAAGTGAATTTGAGAATAATAATCGAAATATGGAAGATAACAAAGGGGTTGATGAATCAGTTGAATCTGAGGATATCAATAGGTTCACAGTCATTGGTGATGGGTTTTCTGAAGAAATCGTTGCTGAAAAATCTGTGAAAAATGAAACTTGTGAACCATCTTCAGCAGACGGAAATGCTTCTGACCCACCCTTCCAAGAAAACTTTGGTGGTTGCAATGTACAATCGACCAACAAACAAAATGATTCTGAAGTTGAGTTTGATCATAGTGATAAAAGTGCCAATACTATTCCAATGACGAACACGGAAAAGCCATTCGTTAAGGATGAGCTGATTTCCAAAGAAGATGCAAAAATCGTGAATCTTGTTGCATTGGACAGTAATGCAAGGAAAGACGCCAATGCTCCTGAGAATGGCTGTAACAAGGATATTTTATGTGATCTTGAGGACTTGTTCGAGCCTGGCTCTGTTCTCGTAGAATATAAAAGAGCAGAAGCTGCTTGTACCGCCGCACATTGTTTACATGGCCGATTATTTGATGGTCATGTCGTAGCAGTGTCCTATGTTGATCATGATATGCACCAAAGGAGGTTTGGCAGGTAAAAGAGTTTATTTCGAAACTGGGCATCACGAATTTTGACTGCAGAGAGCTAAACCCTTCAATGTGGTTTGCATCTTTAGTTTGTGTCTAGTTTTTGGATCAGAGTGAAGCTTCCCTACATTTGGTTTGTGTCAGTTCAGGAAGCCCCTAGCTTTTCTTCATTTTCCTGTTTTACAGATTCTATTGATGTACATGTAAATGTTATGCATGTCGTTTAAACTCATCAACGAAATGACCTGGACTAGGACAGATCACTGGGATGAGCACTCCATGGACGAAAACGAAATTGTACGTATAAATTTTCTAATCGAACAGTTTTGCTGCTCCAACAACTAAATGTTTTTGGCCCTTCTCAATGTTCGTGCATTTTAATTTTTATGGTGTTGGTTTTTGGCTAACATTTTTTAGGGATGTCAATTCGGGTTGTGTCGAGTTGAGTAATAATACTATTCAAAAATCTCGATCCGAACCCAATTCGAATCCGAGCCAACTCGAACCCGAATCAATCCGATTTTGAATTTTTTTAATTTTTAAAATAAAATTCAAATAATAATAATAATAATAATAATAATAATAATATTTTAATTTAAGTACATGATAACAAAATTTTTCTCATATATATGATTTAGATTTGAATGTCTAATTGTAGAAAACTAAAATATATTTATTAAATCAAATAAATAATTGTTCAAAAAATAAAAAATATTCAAATAAATACTAAATTATGAAAATTTAAGATATAAATGTACAATAAATATTTTTTCAGACAATATATAAAATATAGTCAATATTTATTAATTATATTTTTTTAAAAAAAAATTAAAATTTTCGGGTCAACCTAGGTTGCACCGANTTTGTTAACATCAAAATCAAGATTGCGAACATGAAATGTTCTAACAGACACACCAGATTCTCAGATCAGTTCCTCACAAAACTGATTCATATTTATATAAAAAAAATTTATAAATTGAGGTATTTATTCAACCCCTTCTAAACACCTTACCCATCCTAACCGATCTTAACACATATCTTTTATAATTATAATATTGTACTCTCAAGTATAATGATGAGTATTTGGGTGGTTCGGTTGTCGATCAAACTGAATAAAAAAATTAATCGAAATTTGTGTTGGACAAATCGAACAGACTTATTTTTTCGTCGAACTGAATTAAAAATCGGTTAATTTGTCCGTAACCAAATTAATTGAATTTTTAGAAAACAAATACAAATAAAGTTTTAATTAAAAATTTTAATATAAAAATTGAATTTTATTGATTAAAAAACAAACTATTTTTACTTCCATTTATGTGGCCTAATAAAATTTCACACTTTGTGATATTTCAATCGTATGACCAACAAATTCCAATAGCATGTTATAATAACTTTTGATTAAAAAAAATCAATAAAATTATATATACGTTTTATTCAGTTTAACCAAAATTTTATAGTAAACGTCGAAATCGAATCAAATAAACCAATTCAATTATTTATTTTTTAAATAAACCGAACTTTCGAATAAAGTGAACCGAATTTTTGAATTAAACTGGTTCGATTGATTAAATATGTTTAATCTAACTTTTGCTGAACATCACAGTGCAACTGAACCCATGAAGTATGGCAATTCATTGGCAAATATCGAGGATTAATTTCTGAAGCACAAAAACAAAAAACGTTAATGCAGATTCTAATTTTACCTTTTCTTACGCTAAAAACGTGTTGTCCTCGACAATTTTTTTTCCTATTAAATTATTTTTTGAAAACCCTAACCCCCATTTGCCCCCGATGAGCAGGTTCCACATTTCAATCACCCGTAGCCCGTAACGGAGGATTGCTAAGGAATATCGTGCATTGCTGCCGGGGTTAGTTCTCTCACTCTTCCATTTTCTCAAACCAATTCATACGTCGTTTCCCTCTTTCTCCACTCTCCTTTTTGTCTTCCGATAACCATATTGGTTGAACATGATTTTTTTGTTTTGTTTTTGTTTTTGTTTTTGTTTTTGTTTTTATGTATTTTTATGCTATTGTGAGTATCTAGTTTCGATTATTCCGAGTCAAGAAGTGGATTGTCTTTTATATAGCTGAGGAAGATTGGTCACTGACATGTGTGTTTGCTTTAATTTGTTTTTAAGTGGGCAGTCTGAGTTGATTTCATACACGTTGTTAAGTTGATTTCAGACACGTTGTTAAGTTGATTTCAGACACGTTGTTATGATTCTGGTACTATGAAGCATTTTGTAAAGTAAGCGGTGGAGCAGCAGGAGCAAGATAGAGGAGGGTGGAGCATTAATGAAAATATATTCCATATTTGGTATCTAATTTTCCTAATAGAAAATATGAAGCCCGTGGTGTTGTATACTGTCATCATGTCATCGAAATTTCTGGGTATGTAAATTGAAATCTTAATATACGAGTATAGCTCATAGTTTCTTTACCATTCTGGGAGTGTTTTATTTTTTGTGAATAGTTCTAAGGCTAATATTTCTCGAGAATTTTCTTATAGATCATTGATTCTTTGTGTCTAGAAGAAAGAGTTAATTTCGTGGCGAAACACTGTTTACTTCACTAATCAATGGAAAGGAAATAAAGAGATGAAAGAAACACCCTCCTTGGTGTAGTTTTGAAAGTCAAATAGACTCCAGTTCATTGTTGTATTTTCTACAGTTTAGCCTGGATTCATGCTTGAGAGGATAAGTTTTTTTTATCAATATGCTGCAGATTTCAGAGTTCAGACTATGGTAATCAGATTGAAGTCATGAACTGAACTGAATACCACATTGAAAACATTGTTTTTGTTCATAGTTTTGGGGGACTTTTTTGCTCTCTAGACTTGTTGCTTGTTGCAAAAGTGTCTGACTTCCTAGATAATAGTTTGGAAATTGGAATGGAACAAGATGACTTGCTAACCATGTTTATATGAAATTATAAAATGCTTCATGCATGAACTAATGCTTTGGTAGTGATTACTGTATACTCAATAATTTCTTTCAAGAATGTTTAACAATTTCTTTGCACCACTGATGGGTAATTCTGAGATGAGACTTTTGATATTTTGAGGTCTCGTGTACATAGGCATCACTTGTGTGCTAATGTGATCAAAATTATTCGTTGTGCTTGAGTATAGTAATTGAAGCTACTGTTTTATCTTGTATTTTGAATAGTTTTATCTTTTAGACGTGTTTTGCAGCATACTTGGATAAAAGACCTGCTAACATGGATATGAAACACTTACATTTGAACTGTAGTTCATTTATTGACATTCTCTTTCTTGGGAAAAAAGTACTTCCTCTCTCTTGTGGGTCTAATATAAAGATATCTTGATCTTTTTTTGGCTGTTGATAATTTTTCAGAAGTTTCAATTACGATATGTTGGAACTCTTCAGACGTAAAATTTGGAATCTAGGAAGCTAAAACACAGCATCATGACATTATCTCGCCAACACAAAGAGAAGCTTAGAAATAATAAAGTGTCCCAAGATGATTGCATGGAGGGAACCTCAGCGCGGACAAGACCTATCAGTTATGATGATATTATGCTTAGAAGGAAAACCAGGGAAGATGCAGCTAAGCGAGTTGCGGATGTCCAGACACATATTGCATCATCAAAGGACTACATTGAAAAATTTCTTTATTCGCCAGAATCCCGTGAGCAACTAACTGAGGATTTTATCACTACAGATACAAAGTCTACGTCAGATGATTCTCAGAAGCTAAGTTCTTGTAAAAAAGGGGATTCTGTTGCTTCTAACAGGGATGAAAAACTAGTTGAGGATAAAGATATAGTAGTTCGAGATACTAAAATCAAGTTAAAGAGTATAATAAGCAGCAATAGAGCCTCAGAAGGAAAAAGTGAAGCACATAATCACCAAAACAGAAAAAAGGATGGCATATCAACCTATGATTATGATGGTGGATCTTATCATCGAGTCAACTTTGTTAGAAAGGAGTTAATTTCTGAAAGAAGTTCAGAGAAATCCAAATTAAATAGAAAAGCTCTTGATAATGTGGACGGACAGGTTTACAGAAACAGGAAAACTGATAAGTTTACGACCGGTGACCCTGAGAAGGAGTCTAAGAAAAGAAATGGTAGAGATATAATCCATACTGATGGAAGAAGAGACAAATCTGAAAAAGAAACTAAACACAAACGTCATGATGAAGAAGATAAAACTAGAGGTAGGACTGCTGGTAAAAAACACAATTCAGAAACAAAAGGAGTAGAATTAATGGGTGCCCATCATGAAAAATCCAAGGTAAGGAGGAATCAATCTCAGAGCAGAGAACGTGACAAGCACAGAGGTAAAAGGTCTCCTTCACATTCACCAAAGGAACATAAACACTCGTCTAAATATAAGAAGCACCGTGGAGAATCACCCTCACATTTTCCAAAGGACAGGCCAGAAAGAGATCATTCTGTTGTTGTCAATAAGAGGATATCCGGAAATGGATCTAGTAGTCACAAAAGACATACAGTTTCTTCTAGTGGTCTAGGTGGTTACTCGCCTAGAAAGAGAAAAACCAATGCTGCTGCCAAAACTCCTTCCCCATCTCGCCGTTCTCCAGAAAAGAAGTTTGCTGGGTGGGATTTACCACCTGATGGAAAAGGTAGCATAGTTGCCAGTTCAACTTTTTCCTTGCATGCTTCAGATCAGAATTCAGCATTGAACATAAATGAGTTTCCCCGTGGTATTCCGGTGATCCCAGCAATAGTAAAACCCATTGGTATTTCTCATCTAACCTTATCGTCACAGATGCATGCTGTTGACTCTATTCAGCTAACTCAAGCGACACGACCTATGAGGAGGCTTTACGTAGAAAATTTGCCAGCTTCAGCCACTGAGAAAGATCTAATGGAATGTTTTAACAATTTATTTCTGTCATCTGGTTTTAGCTATGTTCAAGGAACCCAGCCCTGTATCAGCTGTATAGTATGTTCAACCTTTCCTTATTTTACTTCACTCGCATTCTTATGCATGTTTTAGAGAATGATTTAGTATTTTCTGATCACTGCAGATACACAAGGAGAAAAGCCAAGCCCTTTTGGAATTTTTGACCCCAGAGGATGCTTCTGTTGCTCTATCTTTTGGTGGAAAATCTTTTTTTGGATGCAATCTTAGACTCAGGCGCCCCCGGGACTACACTGAAGTAACAGTACGAGTATTTACATGCTATACTTTCTTAAGGCTTTATTTTTATTGTTGCGAAGTGAAGTCCTATGTTTTGTGGAATGGAATATTTTGTTATGCATTCACAATTTAAAGTTTCATCCCTCGTTTTCTAAAACAAGACAAATTTGTTAGAATGTGAAATTAATTAGTTTTGCATCTTTCGGTTATGGTGTTACACTAAGAAGTCTTTGTTTCCCCTTTTCTATGAAGCTTCTATCATGCTTACTGTACAATTAAAGTTCACTTGAAAATCATTCAACCAGGCACAATCTTAATGTCATTCTTGTTACCTGCTACTGGGTTTTTGTTCCAGTGTTTCTAATAGCGTATATGTGTTTGACTGTGTTATTTGACTTTTATCTTTGTATGCTTGAATGCCGTTCAACTTAGGGTGCACCATTTGTGGAATTTTTTTTTTACTAAATTGGGGAAAGACATTGACTATCACCATAAAAAAATGTGAAAGGAAATTGTTCTAAAAGAAAAAACTGTCAAAGGAAAAGATGTAGTTTAAGTTTACTCTTCTCTCGAGGTCAAACCATCGATCTAATCTCTTTATTTTTCAATTATCATTTATTCCGTTAGGATGGATCAGACATCCTCTTATTAGATTTTATTTTGACAAAAAGGTGAACATTCATGATATTGATTCATTTTATAGGTTCGAGAACTGGTGGATGTGAATTTTTTTGAGACAATAGATATTCATGACTTTGATGCATTATAGTTAATTCCATTTGCATTCCAAAGGCAGCCTTGTTCTGGCTGACTGGCTCTTTAGCTGCTTTTGTCTTTTCATAAAGTTTGTAACAATTCCTTGGGTTAATTTGCGCCAATAATATTTAGTTGCTCCAGATATTTCACCGGGGGAGGACTCCTCAGGAAAAAAATTGTTATAATTACTGAAAATTAGATTTATTGATTTTCTTTTTTGTGTCTAGCTGTCATGAAACTTGCAATTGGAATTTTGGTAGCTTTTTATTAATTCTATTTAGGTATTAATATTATCCTGTGGCTAACTTTGTCATTTTCGGTTTTTCTTTTATAGCCTATAGATTTTCTGTGCAGTCTGCATGAGTTTTAAAGTAGATGACTAACTATAATATTCTGGTGATTTCAAGCTTGTTGAGAATCATGCCATAATTACCATCAAGATCTTGGTGGGATAGAACTAGACTGACTGTGTGGGTCAATGCTTCACATTCACCTTTTTATTTTACCTATTTTCAGGTACTCGGAAACTTGACTAGTTTTCTGATCTTTTAATCCATGTACGAGATCCTTTATTGGAAAATAATTTTGTGATGTATGAACTTATGATTCATCAGTCAAAAACAAGATTTTATACTTTTGCTGAATTTTGTAAATCTAAGAAGGCATATATAATTGGCCTTTTCTGAGTGTTTGAGGTGCTACAGGGAGTAAATTTTACCGAATATCGATATATCCTTGAAATTTTGAGTTTGGAGCCTTTTAGCCTATTATTTCGAATTAGATTCCATTTTTGGTAAATGTTGAGGTGAAATTTATGAGTTTAACCATTATAAACAAATGCTGGTCACTATTATAACTATCAAACCATTTTTCTTTCTTGCTTACCATCAAAATTGTGACTTAATTTTCTAGTGTTATATTGTATTTACTTGCTAATTGCTATGTTCCATTGATTTTGTTCTCTGCATTATTTTCAGTTTTCTGAGGTGGTATATTGTGGTTATTATTCATGTAGCAGGTTTTCAGACAGTTGCTATTTTCATGCAGACTGGTCCTGACAAATCACTGGTTGCTGTTGATTCAGTTAGGAATGTTGTAGAAGATTCACCGCACAAGGTGTGTGATTGAAGCATCGTAATTCGTAACTCAATTTAGTGTGTGCTTATGCTTTTGTTCTGGAATGATATACCCTCCACATCGACTTACATGAGCCAATTTTCTATCGAAGTGTATTTAATTTACTCTAGGCTTAGGCTTAGTTAGCTATCCTTCCATCTGTATAACTCCAAGGTAGAATTCAGTTAGATGATATCCCCATCTTGTTTGTCACCTAGCTGCATTCCGCAAGGGGGGATAAAGTATTTGCTTTGTTCCTGTGTCAGCTTTTGAAAGTGGTGATCAATGTTCGATGAAGGAACCTGGTCTCACATGAATAATAATTTACTGGGAAAAAAGAGTCTTGGCAATTGCATTCAAGATCTTCTGTGCCACTGATAGTGTCGTGATAAGTAGTTTCTGAGAAGGGCCTGTTGTAGTACTTGCATTCTCAATAAGCTTCTGACGACTTATTATAAAGATGCATAACTTTATTACATCACATGAAGTTATGCTACATGGCTTGCGGGGGGCGTCCAATTAAAATCAACCTGACTGCATGAAGCCTGTTCTGACATTAGGCCAACTGCAGAGGTTAAATCATAACCGACACTACTGCTCGACACCTTATAAAAATGAGAGAATTTCATATAACTTGTATAATGTAGAATAAGACCTCAGTCAATTTGTTTGGTGGTGATTGCATGTCATAATCTATGTTTTTACAAAAAATTAATAGTTTAAAATATACGTTTGGAATTAGGATATAATATAATATAAAAAAGGATATAATATGGAAAAGGATATTTTTGGGAAGTGGTAAAAAAGTTGAATCAAAAGTAATAATCATGTGGAGAGATTGAAAAATAGTTAATATGTTTTGGGGAAAGTGAATGAAAATGAACTACATTAATTTTTATTTTGTTTCATAGAAATGGTTTCAGGAAAACAAAAACAAACTATTAATTTCTAAGTCCACTATAATATGGAAAAGGATATTTTTGGGAAGTGGAAAAAAAGTTGAATCAAAAGTAATAATTATGTTGAGAGGTTGAAAATAGTGAATATGTTTTGGGGAAAGAGAATGAAAATGAACTACATTAATTTTTATTTTGTTTGATAGAAAATGGTTTCAGGAAAACAAAAACAAACTATTAATTTCTAATTCCACTCTATATCCCCTTGATGAGAAGAAAAAGAAACTTTTGGGAAGAAACTGCGACGTGGTTAACTAACTGGTTTCCCATCTGCTTTACCTGCGGATAGTAACTTTCTCCATTTGCATTCTGACAAAATCTTGCTCGAGTTTTCAGATCTTTATTGGTGGAATTTCGAAAGTTGTCTCTTCTGAAATGGTGAGTTAACACGAAACTATGTTCTTTACATGAGGTGTCTTTTATCTTTTCATATTTACATATCTGACCATTCGATTGACTTTTGAACTCGCTCATTAGCTTTTGGAGATTGCTAGAGTCTTTGGACCTCTGAAGGCATACCACTTTGAATTTATTGATGATAGTGAGGAAACATGTGCATTTCTTGAAGTATGTTTCCTAATTGTTTGCTTTCTAAAGCATTGACGTTAACTTTAATTAACTCCATCGGGCGCTAACCATTTATCACCTCAGTATGTTGACCATTCAGTTACCTCAAAGGCTTGTGCTGCTCTCAATGGTATAAGGTTGGGTGGACGAGTTGTAACTGCTGTAGTTGCTACTCCAGATGCAGCTTTATTGGTAAGATATCTTTTTATCTGTTTACTCTTTGAGCTAATCATTTTTTTTTATGTTGCATGAAGGGAGGGAATTCTTTCGATTACCTAACCAGATGGTTCATTTTAGGAAAATGCTGGAAAACTTCCATTTTATGGGATCCCTGAACTTGCAATTCCCCTTCTTGCGAAGCCCACATCTGTTCTAAAGTTGCAAAATGTGGTGAGTGCTTTGTCGCATAAATGTGTTTTTTTATTCATTTCTGTCTTATTCTGCTGTAATTTGAAATAAGATCTTTTTAGATTAATCAACCTATCTTGGCAATTTGCAGTTTGATCCTGAAGGGCTCTTGTCTTTGTCTGACACCGGACTGGAAGAAATTATGGAAGATATAAAGCTAGAGTGTTCAAGGTTTCCATGAATAGATATATCTCTTTATGATTTCTTGCTGGTCTGTACTTAAATAATTTTCTTATCTTTTCATCGAATAGGTTTGGTGCGGTAATATCTATTAATGTTGTCAAGCCCACGAATTCTTCTGGCATGATGGAAGCGTATGAGGTACAAAAAGAAAATGCTTCAACTGATGGATGCGGCTTAAAGTTTGACGGTATGAACTACAGTACGGAACTGTTAAATGTAAGTACTTATGAGTTGGAAGAAGATAGATTAGAACCTCGAGAAATTCCAAGTGAATTTGAGAATAATAATCGAAATATGGAAGATAACAAAGGGGTTGATGAATCAGTTGAATCTGAGGATATCAATAGGTTCACAGTCATTGGTGATGGGTTTTCTGAAGAAATCGTTGCTGAAAAATCTGTGAAAAATGAAACTTGTGAACCATCTTCAGCAGACGGAAATGCTTCTGACCCACCCTTCCAAGAAAACTTTGGTGGTTGCAATGTACAATCGACCAACAAACAAAATGATTCTGAAGTTGAGTTTGATCATAGTGATAAAAGTGCCAATACTATTCCAATGACGAACACGGAAAAGCCATTCGTTAAGGATGAGCTGATTTCCAAAGAAGATGCAAAAATCGTGAATCTTGTTGCATTGGACAGTAATGCAAGGAAAGACGCCAATGCTCCTGAGAATGGCTGTAACAAGGATATTTTATGTGATCTTGAGGACTTGTTCGAGCCTGGCTCTGTTCTCGTAGAATATAAAAGAGCAGAAGCTGCTTGTACCGCCGCACATTGTTTACATGGCCGATTATTTGATGGTCATGTCGTAGCAGTGTCCTATGTTGATCATGATATGCACCAAAGGAGGTTTGGCAGGTAAAAGAGTTTATTTCGAAACTGGGCATCACGAATTTTGACTGCAGAGAGCTAAACCCTTCAATGTGGTTTGCATCTTTAGTTTGTGTCTAGTTTTTGGATCAGAGTGAAGCTTCCCTACATTTGGTTTGTGTCAGTTCAGGAAGCCCCTAGCTTTTCTTCATTTTCCTGTTTTACAGATTCTATTGATGTACATGTAAATGTTATGCATGTCGTTTAAACTCATCAACGAAATGACCTGGACTAGGACAGATCACTGGGATGAGCACTCCATGGACGAAAACGAAATTGTACGTATAAATTTTCTAATCGAACAGTTTTGCTGCTCCAACAACTAAATGTTTTTGGCCCTTCTCAATGTTCGTGCATTTTAATTTTTATGGTGTTGGTTTTTGGCTAACATTTTTTAGGGATGTCAATTCGGGTTGTGTCGAGTTGAGTAATAATACTATTCAAAAATCTCGATCCGAACCCAATTCGAATCCGAGCCAACTCGAACCCGAATCAATCCGATTTTGAATTTTTTTAATTTTTAAAATAAAATTCAAATAATAATAATAATAATAATAATAATAATAATATTTTAATTTAAGTACATGATAACAAAATTTTTCTCATATATATGATTTAGATTTGAATGTCTAATTGTAGAAAACTAAAATATATTTATTAAATCAAATAAATAATTGTTCAAAAAATAAAAAATATTCAAATAAATACTAAATTATGAAAATTTAAGATATAAATGTACAATAAATATTTTTTCAGACAATATATAAAATATAGTCAATATTTATTAATTATATTTTTTTAAAAAAAAATTAAAATTTTCGGGTCAACCTAGGTTGCACCGAACCCAACCCAACCCGATCATTTTTTTCGGGTCAGTTATCGGGTCCAACCCAATCTGACTAGAACCCGAAAACCCCAAACTCAAACTTGATTTTTTTCGGGTTGAACCATGTCGAGTTGGTTGGTCGTATCTGATTTTTACACCCCTATCATTTTTCTTCTTGTCCTAACCTTACGCCCTCTAAAGGTTAAGATTAGGTGGCATATTTGTTATATTGATTGATATTATTATCCTTACATGTTCTTTCCTAATTTTGTGAAGATAATCTATCATTTTAAATTTTACAATCTTTCCTATTTTATTTCACCCATTGACAAAACATTATCTCTCATAAAAACTATAAAATACAAATTTCATATATAATAAATGCATAAAATAGTAATAAATTTTTTATGAAACTAATTTTCAAATTAGTAAATTTTTTTTAATCATAAATCATTTTCGAATATCATCGAGTTTACATAATATGAAAGATTTTATTTTAACAAATCTTAAAGATGTTATGTCACTAGATAATAGATATTATTGTTGAAAATTAATATTTGAATATTGAATATTTGAATGTTGAATATTTGAATGTTGAAAATAAGAGTTGCAAAAATTAAAAATTTGTGTGTGATGATGAAGGTAATAATGTAATTTATTTTTAGATTATTTGTAAAAAAATTCTATAAATAAATCTTTCATTTGTAAAGAAAATCACAATTGAGTTAAGAGAAAAATATTATAAAGTGTGTAGTATGATAATTTTGAGAGTTTGAGATTTTTACTTTTTGCAGTAATTTTTTACTTTTTCACAACACGTTATCAGCACGAAGCTCTAAAAGTCCTCCATATTTTTCCAAACTCCAAAACAGAAGAAAAAGGTAACAAAAGTAATGATATTTATTTTATTGTATATTTATTTATTATGTATATATTTAATATATAATATAATGTTATTATAAAATAAAGATCAGAAATAATAAAAATAAATTTTTCAAAAAACTTGTTATAAATCCTGGGAGAATGTTAAGACGATATCTCACATTTCCGGTAAGGGATACGACAAGTATAAAAGCCTATAAGATTTTTAAACAAAATATGACACCTCATTATAATAATGTGATATGATATACATAATTATTTAAACATGACTAATATTATATACACCATATTATTACCATAAAATTATACAAATACATACATTTATTTTTTTGTACACCAACGGTCATAAACTGTAACAAAACGGCTAGTTTTGCCCAATAAATATGATCTCACAAACACATTCAATCACTCCAACTTTCTCTTCTTCTCTAAAAATTATTCTTCATCAAATTTTTGAAGAAAAAAAAGATGGCTTTCTCAATGTTATTTTTAATTATTTTGATTATAATACTCACGAATCTTGTATTTATCGGAGAATATCCTCCTCGTGTGTTTTCATTATTTTTATGAATGCTTGTATTTGTTTTTTATCCATTACTTTGTATTGTAATATTCATTAACTAATAAAATGCATCATAATTTTTTTTAGTACCACCATGTCAAACTTGGCAAAGCTCGAATTTGTTGCACTCGACATTACAGGAAAAAATTATATGCCATGGACTCTCGATGTATAAATGCATCTTGAGTCATTGGGTCTAAGCAAGACTATTAAAGAAAATGGTATATCTTCATCACAAGAAAAAACAAAAGTTATAATATTTTTGCGTCGACATCTTGATGAAGGTTTGAAATGTGAATATCTCATCGAAAAAGATCACATGGATATGTGGAAAGGATTAAAAGAAAGATTTGAACATATAAGGAAAGTTATACTTCCGACCACCCGTGATGAATGGAATATGTTGAGATTCCAAGATTTTAAAAAAGTAAGTGATTACAATTCGGCGATGTATCGAATAATCTCGCAATTAAAATTTTGTGGACATGAGGTTACAGAATCGGAAATGCTTGAAAAAACATTTTCCACGTTTCACGCATTAAATATAACTCTACAGCAACAATATAGAGTGCGTAGACTTGCGAGATATTCTGAACTCATCGCCTGTCTTCTTGTGACGGAAAAGAACAACGAGCTATTAATAAGAAATCATCAGTCCCGACCCACTGGATCAATAACATTTCCATAAATAAATGATGTAAGTAAAAATGAATTTAAACCTGGAAACCAAAATCAAATTCAAAGACAAGGTTTTGGTCGAGGTCGTGGTCGTGGTCGTGGACGTGGAAGTGGTATTGGTCGTGGTCGTGGTCGTGGTCGAGACCGTGGTTTTGAAAACAATCGAGATAGTTATTTTATAACTCATCTCAAAAGGGGGTCACAAACCACCCACTGAAAAGGCATCATGAGAACATGATTGTTAATGAAAATCACTCGAAAAGATTTGAAAGTTCTTGTTTCAGATTCGGGACTCCAGGACATTGGTTTCGTATTTGTCGAGCTCCCGAGCGCCTTTGCAAGTTCTATAAAGAATCGATAAAGGGGAAAAAAAAGAGACCAATTTCACTGACCGCAGTGACCGTTTGAATGATTCAACTCATTTTGATGCTGCTGATTTTCTGAATGATTTCTCTGGAAATGATCAATATGTTGGTGGGATAGAAATGAAAAATATTGATGCTACAGATTTTCTCAATGATTTCTCTGAAAATGAACAATATAGTGGTAGAATATAAATGTACAATAATTTATTTTTCATGTATTCATATGATAATGTTTTATTGTACAATTATGATATGTGTTATATTTACATATGTATTGTCAGTAATTTTTTTTTCATTGCATATTTTTGAAGTTCAAATATGGAAAATGCCATGAACAAAACTAAACAAGGAACTAATCCCATGGAAGTTTGCATACCTAATAGTGGTACAACGCACACTATTCTCCGAGATAAAATATATTTCTTGGAACTAAAACCAACAAAACAATGGTGAATACAATATCAGGTCCTGTAGACTTGATTAAAGGTTGTGGTAAAGCACAATTTTTGTTACCTAATGGTACAAAATTTTTGATCAATGATGCTTTGTATTCACCACAATCGAAAAGAAATTTGTTGAGTTTTAATGATATATATTCCCATGGGTATGATACTCAAACAATGAATGAAGGGAATGAGAAATATATGTGTCTTATCACATATAAATCATGAAAGAAATATGTGATTGAAAAACTACCAATGCTCTCTACTGGATTGCATTATACGCATATAAGTCCAATTGAATCAAACATGGTAGTTGATAATTCTTCAATATTAACTAATTGGCATGATCGATTAGGACATCCTGGTTCAACAATGATGCGAAGAATTATAGAAAATACACATGGTCATCCGTCGAAAAACCAGAAGATCTTTCAGAATAATAAGTTTAAATGTAAAGCATGTTCTCTTGGAAAACTTATTATAAGACCATAACCAGCCAAAATCCAAATTAAATCACCAATGTTTCTTGAACGTATTCAGGGTGATATTTGTGTACCAATCCATCCACCATGTGGACCATTCATATACTTTATGGTATTGATTGATGCCTCCAGCAGATGATCACATGTATGTTTATTGTCAACTCGAAATGTTTCATTTGCAAGATTACTTGCTCAAATAATAAAATTGAGGAATCAATTGCCCGATTATACAATCAAGAAAATTAGACTTGATAATGCTAATGAATTTACTTCCTAGACTTTCAATGATTATTGTATGTCTATGAGAATCATTGTTGAGCATCATGTTGCTCATGTACATACACAGAATGGATTGGCTGAATCATTGATTAAACGTCTGCAAATGATTGCTAGACCAATGATTATGAAAACAAAGCTCCCTATTTCTATATGAGGACATGCAATTTTACATGCTGCTGCATTAATTCGCATCAGACCAAGTGTATATAATAAATACTCCCCATTGCAGCTTGCATTTGGTAAAGAAACAGACATTTCTCATCTGAGAATTTTTGGATGTATGGTGTATGTGCTTATTGCACCACCGCAACGAAAGAAAATGGGACCTCAAAGAAAGCTTGGAATTTATATCGATTATGATAGTCCATCAATCATTCGATATCTTGAACCTCAGATAGGCGACGTGTTCACAGTACGTTTTGCTGATTGTCATTTTAATGAGGAAATCTTCCCAATGTTAGGGGGAGAACAGAAACATACAGAAAAGAAAATTACATGGTATGCATCATCATTGTTACATATGGATCCAAGGACAAAACAATGTGAAAAAGATGTACAGCAAATTGTGCACTTGCAAAGAATAGCAAATCAAATACCAGATGCATTTGCAGATACAAAAGGGGTAACTAAATCATATATACATGCTGCAAATGCCCCGACTCGAATTGAAATTCCGAAGAAACAAATTGAAGATACTCATGATGTCATTAAACGCTTGAAGTGTGGAAGGCCAGTCGGTTCCAAGAATAAAAATCCTCGAAAAAGAAATTCATAGAGAAACACGATGATCACAAAATAAAGAATGATATTCTGGAAGAAACACATGATGATGAAAATGTTCTGTCAGAACCACAAACTGACGAGAATCGTGAAATCTCTATCAATTATATTAATACTGGAAAAATATGGAACCGAAAAGATATAGAAGAAATTGATGATATATTTTCTTATAATGTGGCAATCGACATAATAAATTATAATGAAGATCATGAACCAAAATCTTTTGGTGAGTGTAAAAATCGGCAGGATTGGATAAAATGAAAAGATGTTATCCCGGTTGAATTAGATTCGCTAAATAAACGTAATATTTTTGGACCTATAGTCCTTACACCTGAAGATGTAAAACCTATTGGATACAAATGAGTTTTTATTCGAAAGCGAAATGAGAAAAATGAAATAGTAAGATATAAAGCTTGACTTGTTGCACAATGTTTTTCTCAAAGACCTGAAATGGATTATGAAGAAACGTATTCTCCCGTGATAGATGCAATTACGTTTCGGTATTTGATTAGCTTGGCGGTATATATATATATATATATATATGAAAATCCATGAAAGATTTAAGATGTCTGAAGCACAAAGTTCAAAACCCAGAGAATGTTATTCTGTGAAATTACAAAGATCATTATATGGGTTAAAGCAATTCGGCCGAATGTGGTATAATCGGCTAAGTGATCACTTGATGAAAAATGGATATATAAATAATTCAATATGCCCTTGTGTTTTCATTAAAAAAACAACATCCGGATGCGTAATTATTGCTGTATATGTTGATGATTTATACATCATTGGAACGAATAAGGAAATTCAAGAAGTTGTTTCATACTTGAAGGAAAATTTTGAAATGAAGGATCTTGGAAAAATCAAGTATTGTCTGGGTTTACAAATTGAACAAAAAGAATGTGGAATATTTGTTCACCAGAAAAATTATACATAAAAGATCCTTAAACGTTTTAATATGGATAAATCAAATCCTTTAAGTACTCCAATGGTTGTTAGATAATTAAACATAGAAAAAGATCCATTCCGTCCATGTGAAGATGATGAAGTAATTCTTGGTCCAGAAGTACCATATCTAAGTGCTATCGGTGCCCTTATGTATCTAACAAATAGTACAAGGCCTGATATATCTTTTGCCATAAATTTATTGGCAAGATTTAGCACATATCTAACAAAGAGACACGGGAACGGAATTAAACATATATTCCGTTATCTACGAGGAACGACAGACTTGGGACTTTTGTATTCAAAAGATGTTAATCCAAGTATAATTGGTTATGCCGATGCTGAATACTTATCTGATCCACACAAGGCACATTCCCAAACTGTATATGTATTTACTCATTGAGGCACTGCAATTTCTTGGCGTTCACAGAAACAAACACTCGTAACAACTTCATCAAATCATGCCGAGATTATTGCACTAAATGAAACAAGCCGTGAATCTGTGTGGTTAAAATCAATGACCCAACATATCCAAATCTCATGCGGATATCATTCGAAGAGAAGTCTGTTATACTATATGAAGATAATGCTGCATGTGTTGCTCAAATGAAAGAAAGATACATAAAAAGCGACAGAACTAAACATATTCCTCCTAAGTTCTTCGCATTCACCAAGGAGCTTGAAAAAATAAATATATTGATGTTCGTCATTTTCAATCAAGTAAAAATTCATCAGATCTCTTCACAAAGACACTTCCTACGACAATATTCAGAAAGCACATATATAATATTGGGATGCGCAATCTACGAAATTTGTGAAGAACTGTTCGTGTCAACATGAGGGGGAGTTTACGTGACTGCGCTCTTTTTCCCTTACTATGGTTTTTATCCCAATGAGTTTTTCCTAGTAAGGTTTTTAACGAGGCAATATAAAAACACGTAATGAAGACAATCATTATGATTATTATCACAAGGGGGAGTGTTGGAAATTAATATTTGAATATTGAATATTTGAATGTTGAATATTTGAATGTTGAAAATAAGAGTTGTAAAAATTAAAAATTTGTGTGTGATGATGAAGGTAATGATGTAATTTATTTTTGGATTATTTGTAAAAAAATTCTATAAATAGATCTCTCATTTGTGAAGAAAATCACAATTGAGTTGAGAGAAAAATATTATAAAGTGTGTAGTGTGATAATTTTGAGAGTTTGAGATTTTTATTTTTTACCGTAAATTTTTACTTTTTCACAACAACTATAAATTATAATTGGGTACTACTATTATTATTTCTCAATGGTATTATATTATATTCAAAAAATTTAGTAATACTATATTAGTTAGGATCATGATATTTTATTTTTTTATTAAATATGTTACGATTTTGTGATATTGGATTTAGTATATATATTATATAATTTACATAGTATGTATATATTTCTTGAGTTGATTGCCAATTAAATCAGTTGAATTTATTTCAAATAAATAGCATCAAGTTAATATTATCATTAAATCAAGATTTCTGATTTTTTTAAAAAAAAATTAATGGATTGAAACAAAATAAAAAATATTTTTTGCAAATTGAAAATCAAGATATGAGATAACTAAACTTATTACAATATTAAAAATTTTAATATAGTTAAGTCTATTATTTAATAATTGATGACTAATTTAATTGAATTATATACACTTTCTATAGAGCTCGAGATATAAATATAACCAAATTAAAATTTTACAGTTAAAGTGAAATTGTAAAATTTTTAATTACATGTACTATTACAATATTAATATTATTATAATTACATGTATTATTACAATATTAATATTATTATTTTAAATATAATAAGTCTAATAGTTACAGTTAATATGGAAAAGTATATGTTTGGACTTTTGGAAGGATCAATCAAAATTTTGTATATAAAGAAAGTTATAATTAAGGGTATTTTTGTCGAATAATCTCTCCAATTTTTATTTACCTTACATATAACAATTATTCTTTGACTATGGAAATTTGCAAAATAACTACATATTAACACAACCAAATTAAAATTACTCAAAAAACATTCTAATTAATTATAAATAATATTATTATATAGTAAGGATTTTATTCACCCCTGAAAATTCTAAAATAAGCGATAATTTATTTTTATTTTGAATTATATATATATATATTATATTTTATAAAAGTTGATTACATGATAGAAATCGTCAAAGAAAGACACCAAAATATGTATATCCATTTATGCCCCTCCATTGTGGACAAATTCACCAAATTTTTTTCTATCAAAATTACTGCGTAATCTCTCACTATTTGTTATAATTATATTTTGATTTTTATTTAAATATAAATCAAATAAATTATAAAAAATATTGCGTGTATCGATGTACTGATATATATAATATGTGTGTGTGAATAATTTTTTGGGGTATTAGTGAGAAACAGTTAAAGATGAAGGGTCGAAAAATAAATTTGCTTAATCATTATCCCCACGATTCCCTTCCGCTAACTTGGCCTCTCACTCGTCTTTCTGAAATTTCTCTGATAACAGAAAACGGAAAACATTGCTGTAATGGCAACAATCACAGCTGCAATCGGACCACTAATGACGGGTTTTCCAGCAGTGAAGTCCTACAGTTTCAACAGGCTTTCGATGTATGTTTCGAGAACCACTTCAGGTCTTAATTTCACCGCATCCCAGCTGAGTGGTACCAAGATTTCAGCAACCCATTTTCAACTCCCTGCTCCTATTCCCGTTGATGTTCTACCCAGGCCTTCTCTTATGCCTATTGCACGTAAATTTCTTCCCTTCTTTCTGTGTTTATTGGTTTTCTTTGTGTGTATCGGTATGAGAATGTTATGCACTTAATTTGACTTGGTACGAGGGGCGGAGATGGGATTTATGGGGTTGGTGTGAGGGGTTTTGGGGTGATAAATTGGAGTTGGAGGGTCGAGTTTGAAGAAAATATGAGTGATCGCGCAATGGTCTACCCCTTGGTACCATTAACTCGATATTCTGTCATTTTAGTTTTGCTTCTCAAGTTAGGCATGATTCTCAAATCTTAGTATTGGTGTTCTTTCTGACTTTTTGTTTGGGAGCAATAATTGTAACTAGGAGAGTGGCTGTAGGTTGGCTATAATTGTTATGCCATAAACCCAGTTCTTTTCGATCAAGAATCAATAGGAATTCTATGGAACTCACACACAAATGACTCAACAGAAATTGATTATTGAAAGCTATTCAAGAACAAATATTTTATAGTGGTTCAGCAAGATGCCTACATCCACTCTCGAAACCAGGAGGAAGTGATTCTTATTATCTCACCAAGATGAAAATGTACAGCCGCGAGTTTCCTTTCTCACTCAAATAATATGAGAAAGAAGCTACTCTAAAGAATATACAACACAAGCCTTATATACATGTCTCGATATTATTTAACTCACCAACTGCTACACTCTCCTACTTAGCCAAATAAGTAGTCTTAGTAGTTAGTTATGCAGCTGTGCTGTCAAGACTTGAGTTGAACCCGAGCCATTTCCTTGTGAGCCCGCGTTGGTGTATCGATCCTTCTTTCAACAGAAATAATTGTCCTAGGCGAGGGGGAAATTTGTCGCTTGAGTTATAAGGTTTAGAAAAATTAATTTGCAATGGTTCCCCCAGTTATAGCTTTTTGTGAATGGAATCAAATCTCAACGGAATGGCTATTACTGTTATTTGTACCACATTGTATGAGTACCCCGTAAGACATTTTGAAGTGGTACTTTAAAATTTAGGTATTGAGATTAGTTTGTATTCAGTCTTTATTGTTGTTGAACGGTCAGAACTGCTTATGATTATGTCATTTGTATTCCATCCGATTTTTTATTGGAAAGCTGAATTCAAGTGTATTAGAATTCAAAAAGTGCATTTTAAAATCAGATTTGATGTTATTCAGATATTAAGATGATGATATATTGCATATGTTTCATTTGTCGAGAAATATTTCCGACTTGATGTATATGATTATATTTTCATCCAAACAAGAGTTGTTGATTGTACTCTAAACTAAAGATTTTAGGATGAGTTTTAGCATGTCCGCCTTGTGTCATGGATGTAGTCCTTGATGGCCTGACCACATACATCTAGTGTTTTGTTGCATTCTATGTAGCACGGACGCCTTAAAATTTGTTTTTTGAAGTATCGGATACGACACGGATACGACACGCAGATACGTTTTGGACACGGTGAGGACATGCCATGGATACGGCGTGGATACGTTTTTCGGATACGTTTGGGCAAAATTGCAAATATTTAAAGTTTTAAGGGTTAATTGAAAAAAGTTGAAATTTCTAAGGACTAATTGGAAAACTATGTTGTATGGATACGGGTATGGGTATCATATCGAATACGATACGGATATGACGACACGTCAGATTTTGAAGATATAAGATACGATAAGACTAGGATACAACAATCATTAAAATATATATATAAATTTAGTATTGAAAATTGAAAATTATAGAGCTAGATGTCATATTTCATCAATCACAATATCTTAAGTACAAAATATAAAACACTAAATCCATCTTAAACAAGTAAAAAGAAATCAAACATCCATATCGGTCTCATCACCAACAATGCCTTCATCAGTAAATAAGATTGACTCCAATTCAGATTCATCAAGAGATAAATTGGCAATTTCAAAGATAGCAACATCCTCCGAGTCCATGGAATCGAATGCATCCGCTCCAACGTCCCACATCTTACTTTCTCCTTCACTATAATGTGGACTCTTCCTAGATAAAAAAACGAAGATTGTAGTGAACATATACCAAATTTTTTGCTTTTTGTGGTGTTATTTTGTTTATCTTCAATGAGTGTATGAAATTGTAGGTGCTCCAATTTCTCTCACGACAAGAAGGAGAAGGCTTCCCAAATAGCTTTAAAGCTAAACTTTGAAGAGTTGGTGTAGAAGCACCATAGATAACCCACCACTTAATTGGAGACATCAAACCTCGACCACACATTGCATCATTATCAGAAAAATCATCAATGGCGGCTGAAAAAACTCCTCATGGACACTTCTTCGTTCTGATGAACAAGAGTAATATCTTTCAATGCATTTTTTTTCCTTTGAAACTTCGATGTCCCTATGAGGAGGAAGACGATTGGGAGATTATTGGAGCCACTCATTGTTATAATATCTATATAAAAAGATTGATAATTAAATATGAACTGATATGTATAATTTGCTAAAACTTAGCTAAATTTTTTTTAGTTTTACCTCGGATTCAAAGAATGCGCCAAACAATGTAGAGGTGTGTTGCTTTTATTCCATCGCTGCACCATATAACTTTGAATCTCCACTGTGAGGCCTTTTCGAGATAGCAACCCTAATCTTCTCTATCATTTCATCCCACCACTCATATACTAAATGAAGACAAGGTCGATCTGTGTCAGCTTTCCTTAGCATCCCATAAATTGGATTTGTGAAAGAAAGTATATAATCAATGTTTGATCATATGACATCTTGTACTTTACTATTCTAGCATTCACTGCATCATCCTCCTTGTACAAATCCCATCTTTCACTAATCACCATGTTTTCAAAACATTTTTTGATTTGCCTGAACCTTTTAAGCATAATGATCGTGGAAGTAAATCGAGTCTTCCTCGAGTGAGAGCATCTTCAAGTTCGAGTTATGGTTGAACATCGATAATCTCATATTGTGTTTCATTATAAAGTTTTTGATCATCGAAGCATTATTTGATACTTCTGCTATCCACTTGAACTCATCAAAGGTTTTTTTGTTTTGTACGAAGTCAATCGGAGCACAAATATTGTTCAAAGCAAGATTCAAAGTGTCCACAACACAAGGTGTCCAAAATATGTGTGGGTACTTTGACTCAACAACTAGCCCAGCGGCTTTGCAAACTAAAGTATTATCCGTGACCACTTGGACAACATTTTGATGTCCTACTTCGTTTATGGCATCAATAAGCAACTTAGAGATGAAACCTTTATCCGCCGCCGCCTATATAACAGTTGTCTGGAATAAAATTGTAAGCCGCTTCCTTTATCAATAGAGTTTTTGCATTCTATCTGTATACATATGTATAGATGATGCAGTACACTCATATAACGTTATACCCATCCTATTTCATGGCTATTTTAAAGGTTTCATCTTTAAGTTGTTTATAAATATACAAACTATTATGTACAAAGAAGACCGCTTATTAATATCATGGCCGTGTGTGAAAGTGGTCCTATGTTTCTAAAGACAATAAATTGTGAAGGTGAGTACAAGGATAAATGTTTCATCTCTAAGTTGCTCATTGATGACTTAAACGAAGTGGGACATCAGAATGTTGTCCAAGTGGTCACGGATAATGCTCCTGGTTGCAAAGCCGCTGGGTTACTTGTTGAGTCAAAGTGCCCACCATATTTTGGACACCTTGTGTTGTGCACACTTTGAATCTGGCTTTGAAGAATATTTGTGCTCCGATTGACTCCGTACAAAACAAAGAAGCCTTTGAAGAGTTCAAGTGGATAGCTGAAGTATCAAATAATGCTTTGATGATCAAGAATTTTATAATGAAACACAATATGAGATTATCGATGTTCAACGATAACTTGAACTTGAAGATGCTATCACTTGATTAGACTTGATTTATTTCCACGATCATTATGCTTAAAAGGTTCAGGCAAATCAAGAAATGTCTTGAAAACATGGTGATTAGTGAAAGATGGGATCTGTACAAGGAGGATGATGCAGTGAAGGCTAGAACAGTAAAGTAAAAGATATCAGATGATCAAACATTGATTATGTACTTTCTTTCACAAGTCCAATTTATGAGATGCTAAGGAAAGCCGACACAGATCAACCTTGTATTGCTTTTATTCCATCGCTGCACCATAAAACTATATCAGTTCATATTTTATTATCAATCTTTTTATATAGATATTAAAGCAATGAGTGGCTCCAAGAATCTCCCAATCGTCTTTATTCTCATAGGGACATCGAAGTTTCAAGGGAAAGGAAAAAATGCATTGAAAGATATTACTCCTGTTCATCAGAACCAAGAAGTGCCAATGAGGAGTCTTTTTCGGCAGCCATTGATGATTTTTATGATAATGATGCAATGTGTGATCGAGGTTTGATGTCTCCAACTAAGTGGTGGGTTATCCATGGTGCTTCCGCACCAACTCTTCAAAGTTTAGCTTTAAAGCTACTTGGGGAGCCTTCTTCTTGTGTGAGAGAAATTGAAACACTTACAATTTCTACACTCATTGAAGAGAAATAAAATAATACCACAAAGAGCGGAAGATTTGGTGTATGTTCACTACAATCTTCGTCTTTTATCTAGGAGAAGTCCACATTATAGTGAAGGAGAAAGTAAGATGTGGGACGTTGGAGCGGATGCATTCGATTCCATGGACACGGAGGGTGTTGCTATCCTTGAAATTGCCAATTTGTCTCTTGATGAATCTGAATTGGAGTCAATCTTATTTATTGATGAAGGCATTGTTGGTGATGAGACCGATATGGATGTTTGATTTCTTTTTACTTGTTTAAGATGGATTTAGTGTTTTATATTTTGTACTTAAGATATTGTGATTGATGAAATATGACATCTATCNTATACATTTGTCCGTCTCTTTCATTCTATTTCTGATCAAAATATTACATCTATCCCTAAATAATATTTTGTACTTAAGATATTATGATTAATGAAATATTACATCTATCTCTATAAATTTTACTTTTCAATAGTAAATTTATATAAATATAAAAATATATATAATATTTATATATATTTTAATGATTGACGTATCCTAGCCGTATCGTATCTTATATTTTTCAAATTTGACGTGTCGTCGTATCTGTATAGTATTCGATACGATACTCGTACTCGTATACATGCAACATAGGTTGCATTGTATTTCTTTAATATTATTGATATTGAATTCAACAGCGAGAATACTTTACAATTGCTTGTTGCTTATTGCTGCCGCATTAAGTTTATTGGTGAAAATTTGATAAAACTGGTTTGCTGTATTTTTTACTTGAACTGCACAAGGAATATATCATGATGATTTATGATTATTTGATGGGCTTTGAGAAATTGTACAAGTGAGCGTGTTTCTCCTTTTCAAGTATTTTGGTGTTAACCGGTGTGGTCGGCTATCAGAATGAGTGCAAATTTGCTACTTGAAGATGACAAGCAAATTATAGCATGATATTAAAGAACCGAAGAACATTTGCATTAAGTCATTTGGAAACGAATTAAGGAGTGTATTGGAGTTTGTCTCAACCACGACAGTTCACCAGTGCCTCTTTCCTCACATTTCTGGCCGTGTTTAGGCGTATGGATCCCCACGAAGGATGCTGTAAACTGGGGGGAATGTGGTTTATGACCGAAACTCAGAGCCGTTCTTATCACCTGGTAGATCCAATAACGAGATCTATTTCTGATACATCAGAAATTAAGCAAAATCATGTTCTCACACCTTTCTGTGATTTGAAACACAATACATGTCATCTTATGGGACAGTGGTGTGTCTGATTCACCACCTCCCCTATCCCTTGTACCATCTCTCACGGGTGTATATTTTTCGTGTCGAATATTCGCGTGATAAACTTAATGTAATATTCTAATATATTAATGACCTGTTTTGAGATTGCATTTATGTAGCTGTTATTGCTTCTTTCAACTTTCAGGAAGAATATGTCCGTTCACGGGGAAGAAATCAAACAGGGCGAACTTAGTTTCTCATTCGAATCACAAGACAAAGAAGCTGCAATTTGTCAATCTACAATACAAGAGAATCTGGTGGGAGGCAGGGAAACGCTATGTGAAACTACGATTGTCAACCAAAGCCATAAAAACCATAGAGAAGAATGGACTCGATGCAGTTGCTAAGAAGGCAGGGATTGATCTTAGGAAAAAGTAACATCAACGGTGATGCATATTTTCCTGGAGGCGGTGACTGACCTTGTAGTCAGCCGGAGGGCAGGAATGTCGTGTCGCGGGCAGGGTCAGAAATGGAGATAGTCGATTATTATTAGTAGTTTTTATGAGGTTCGAATCTTTTATATATTGTGTAGCTTCTTTCTCCTCTGAAATGACTTCTATTGTTATGTTTTCCTCTTAATCAAGAAAAGTTTGTGATACAATGAGTGTCAGGTAAAGAACAACGATTTGGTCAAAATAGGGAAAAAGAAACAATATTAATATTTCAATAATTAAATAATTTCAATAAGCTAAATTAAACTGTTACCAAGAATTAAATATTTTTTTTACATTTAAGCTTCAATTAAAATTATTCAGACTTGTAATATTTGGTAATTAATTATTTCGATTTGCGCTTGCATTTTACAACCTTGCATGTGATCTTTTATGCACTTCCCATTTTCCTTTGTTTATTGAGTTGAAACGTGACTTCCAATAACATTATGCGGGTAATACTCAATTTGATTCCTTAGGTAATTTGTAATTCAGTCTTCTTTCATTTTAGAGGCCTACAGAGTCCCTTTCGTTTTGACATCTGACCCATTTTAGTCCGAATTATCATTTCACCCTAAACTTTTTTCAAATTGATTTTTTCCCAGTTCATAATGCTTCAGTATTTTAAACTAAAACTTTTAACTTTTGACCATAGCCACGTGGGGTTGTATCTGTCGAGTTTTACAAATTGTTACTCACAGTTCAGTTTAACTACGCAGTCGCAATTGATGGTTTTTGTTGTAGATTCTTTCAACGGCAACTAGCACAACTTTGTTCGTTTCCTACTTCAAAGCGTAGATTAACATATTTAATTTTTGTATATAGTTTAAACAAGAGATAAACAAAATGTTTTGTACTTTTTATTCAAACATACTAAATATTTTTACATTAGTAACGTCATGTAGAGAAAGAGACAACTTGTTTAACTACTTATTGTAGCTTGAAACAAAATACACATAAACTTAAGTATTACAAATTTTATTCTGATGAAAATTAAAGAGAATGGTCTATGCTCTTAATTTCTTTTTTGTCTTTGTATTTATAGAAGCCTCTTTCGCATTTGAAATTCGGATTTCATACTTGTGGATAGTTTTCTGTGTTATAGCTTGACAGTTTTTGCCGAAAACATCTTGTAGTGAGTGGTCACGTTCTTGGAGGTCCTCGAGGAAAATCTTTTGCTTTTGAGATCCCTTAGAAAAATATTTTTTGTGTGGTCCCTCACCACTTGGACTTGTTACTGCAAGATGTTATTGGTCAGTTCTTGGACAAAAACCCTTTTCGAATTCTGACTCTTTCTAGTTTGAGCATTTAAGGAAGATCACTATCGACATCTTCCATTGTGAGCCATATTACAAAATTTCTGACGAGTCTCTTGTAATTTCTAGATCATGGGTTTTATTTGATTTGATCGGATTTTGCTTTTCAAGATCATGGGTTTTTTTTAAAAAAAAATTCAATTTAGGGCATATTTATAATTTTATTTTATTTTTAAAAATCATGAGGTTTGTAATTTCTAGAGGATTATATTGTAAAATCTGAATAATGTAATGGTAAGGATCAGACTTTATATACATTCAAAGCATAAACAAATAATAATAGTAATGAAAAAGTAATCGAGTTTGACCATTAGCTTTTGAACCAACACATGAAAACACAAACCGTAATTGTAACTTGTTTAATAATATTGAACTTAACCGCTAAAAAAGCTTGAATCGAGCTCGAATTCAATGGCTTGTGACACACGAGCCGGCTCGATTCTTCTTACACTGTATAGATATCAAAATTCTATCAAACCTCAAGGCTTCTTAGCAGCAATTGATCTTGCTTTTAAATTGAGAAAGATAGCCCTGTTAGTTCACCACAAAAAGTTTCATGTATTAGCGAAAACGACCACGACTACGGAATTTAAGGTCCAGTTCCTAATATTACACAATTAACTCGTATTTGGATTTATCGAATTTAAGTTGTGCTTCAATATATTCATAATTTTGATAGACGTAGATAAATTATTAGTCTTTTAAGATATTATTCGAACCTAAGATCGAAGTTTGACTATATACCTAATGAATTAAAAATAATTTATTTTTCGAGCTTCTAATCAAGCTCAAAATGTAAAAAATTTAAACTTAAAATGGAGACATAATTGGAGGAAAAAAAATATTTTTATGGAGGAATTGAAATGAAAGTAACTTTACCAGAATGAAGCGACGAGGCTGTGAAATAAAACACGAAATTGTAAAGGCACGTACTGATAGTTGATCCAACNAAATTGTTCAATAAAAATAATAAATTCATGAAAATGATTAACATAAGTTATAGTGTCCGTGGGTGATTATATATTATACATACCTTCCATGCAGTCAATTGTACCTTGGGATAGTCGTTTCGTACTTTTTTCTTCACCACTAACCATGGACTACCTTAAAAATTCAAAAATTTACCGAGGATAATAGCATATTCCACGACAAAATATTTTGAGAAAATAATAATAATAATAATAATAATAATAATAATAATGAAGAATGAAGAATGATTAACATACCTTCAACTACCAAGCCATAATACATCATGAAAAAGAAGTTGTTCCAAGGAGAGGTGGTTAATTGTTCCAACAAAACCTATATAATTGGATCTCAATGAATTATTCGACTAAATATCGGTTGAGATCATCAATAAATATATTTTGGGTGTGTTTGGATTGATGTTTTAAATGGATTTTTTTATTCAATATTTGGTGTACTCGAAATTCTTGTGAATTTAATTATCGCTCTTGGTCTAATTACTTTGATTAATGATTATGATAGATTCCATTATCTCACAATTTAATCGAATTCATTCGTCCAAATACAGCTTTCAGTAAATATCAGATTCTATACCTAATCAAAATCCATCCTCAAAAATTTATGCGAAACTCAATCCGAAAACGAAACGAAAGAAAGTAGGTCTCTTATGAGACGATTTTACAAATCTTTTATATGTGAGACGAGTCAACCCTACCGATATTCACAATAAAAAATAATACTCTTAGTATAAAAAGTAATATTTTTTCATGGATGACCCGAATAAGAAATCTGTCGCACAAAATACGACCCGTGAGACCGCCTCACACAAATTTTTACCAACAAAAGAAGCTCTAACCTTTTTGGCAACAGTACGTTTGTCAGCCTTCTTTCCTCTGAAAATGGCATCCATTACTTTGTGTAGAAAATGCCCAAATGGCCCAGAATACACAAATCCATACAACTGCATCCATATCACACCAATTCCAACATTTCAAATTTTGTTATTAATTTCAAATTTGTTAAAAAATTGGTACGTACCATGAAAAGAAGAAATTTTCTGAGCTGAATCTTTTGCACTCCAGAAATTTTCTGAGCTACCAAATTACTACTCCCCATCAAAACTCCTGCCGTGATCGCCTGAAAGCATCAACACAATATCTAAAACCCTTCTGCCAATTACATCGAAAAAACCTCCGACTCGGGAAGAACGAGATCCATCGACACGAAATATAAACAAAAGTTAAATTAGAATAGGCACCTTAGTTCTAAGAGGGTGGCTTTGCAGCTGCATCAAGTACTTCTGCCAAGATTCTTTCACTAACTCAGACATGGTGTAATCTGTATATAACTTTTGCTTTCTTCTTTCTTACTAATTTGGTTTTTCAGATTTGTTAATTTATAGAAAATTAGGGCATCTCCGAAAACTTCCGATGCATTTACGAAAACATATATTTAATTTCCCACCAACCCATTAGCTTATTTTCCTTCAGCTTACACTACTATAGTACTATATCAGCGACCGTTGACTTCTACACATGTGTGATTAACGACGTAGGGCTGTAACGAGATGTTCAGAATTTTTTCTTAAAATTGATTCTTGAAACGGTCTAATTTTTGTCTAAATGTTAACGATCTATATCTGTTACATGGGTTAACTTGATTTATATTTGGAGTAAAAAATAATATTTTTGATATGAAAAGTAATAAATTTTCACGAGTAGGAGATCAGTCTCATAAAATTGACTCGTGAGACGTCTTTTATGAATTTTTGTGTCAATGATAAGAATGAAGTCCCTCTTGGAGAGAAAATAATTAATTTTGAAGAATTTTAAATTTAATTATACAATTGTAGTTAGTGTTATGCATGTATTATTATATATTTAATTTTTGTTTGTATTAATGATATTTTTTTTATTTATATTGGCTAGATTAGATAACTTGATTATGAATAACAATAATCAAAATATTTAATTTGCCAAAAGGACTCAAAAATTAAAAGTGCTTAACAAAAAAATATAGGTTTGGTTTATTTAGCAGTTTAATAAAACTGATATATTTCATTGTTGGATGTTAGATTATTCCGTTGACGTTTGAATATTTTGTATCATATATCTTAATGAATAATATTTCTTATCTATGTACTTAAATAATAATATATATTTCTGATTTTGATCATGAAGAATATCCAATAATTTAGGCAGAATCGCTACCATTGAATGGAAGTTTCCTTGCATGGAGAATTTGTTAAGAAAAGTACTTGATAATGCATGGATTTTCTTTGTTTGATAGATGCTACCCATAGGGGTAGTGTCTTCTTCCACTCAGCACACGACACATATGTTGAGTGATGAATCGACAACTCATCTATACATCATGGTTGAATGCGTGACCATGATTTTTCTACTTAGTACACGTATTATGTGTTGAGTAGATAAGGACACTAATCATGTGAGTTGCATGAACAAAACTGGTTTTCTTATGAAATCTCATTTATTAGTAATTTTTTGTAAACTCACTAAAAAGGGGGGTTTTGGGGGAGGGCAAAAACTTGTGTGAGACGGTCTCACGGGTCGTATTTTGTGAGACAGATCTCTTATTTGAGTCGTCCATGAAAAAGTATTACTTTTTATGGTAAGAGTATTATTTTTTATTGTGAATATTGGTAGGGTTGATCCGTCTCACAGATAATGATTCGTGAGACCTACACTTGGGAGAGAGTCTTTTTGTTTGTTGCATGGTTAAAAAAAACTCTTAAATCAGACCTAAATCTCGATTTTAAGAGCGATTATAGACCGGTATTAAATTTTGGTTAATTTAATAAGCAGTTTATAACCAATATATGATTATTATGGAACACAAAAACAGTTAATTTTTTTTTTTTACATCTTCTAGATAAAAGAAATTATATTTTATTATTTGCATCTGTGTATAAAAAAAAGAGCATACATATAATAAATGTTTATAATATAATGTAATGGTATAATTGATTGATTTGTTTGATTTAATTTTGAAAATGTAAATTATAAATTCATATATTCCAAGCAAGATTGTTCACCGATGAATGTCTTATGTCTATGAAACAAAGTAATGTGAGTTCATTGTCAGTTTCTAAATGGGTTACTAATTATTGGGCCTTAAGCCCAAAAGAGAAGCCCATCTCCACCTAGTAGCTACGGCAGACGAAAAGTATACGTTACAAATCTGTAACGGCTTCTTTCCAATTTCAAACTCAAAAGGCAAAAATCACTTCATTCAATTAAAAAATCGGATCCTTCTCCCATTCACAGCTCTATCCTCAATTTCGTTTCATACTCTAAAGATTTTCCCCTGTGAAATTCATTACCGCATATCCTGCTGATAAAGAAAAAGGAAGATTGAAATCTTGAATCCGCAAAGAATTTCTAAAGCCAAAGAGAGATTACGCTGATCTTAGCCAGATTCTTGAAATTTCTGTAATAACTGGGAAGAAATATAGTCGCAGATTTCCTGGGATTTGATTTCTTTCACCTTTCTAGATGGCTCCTACACCAGCATTGAAGTCAGCAACACCTTCCTCAAAATCGAACACACCCCACCACCAACTGAAGACGCCACACTCGAAGCACCGCCTAAACTTCGGCAAAGAAATGAACCCCTCAGCCTCCGATCACCCAGTGGAGGTTATCGGAAGGATCAGGGATCACCCGGATGTGAAGCCCAATACTAATCCATCAGCGCTACAAATCAACAATGATGGAAAATCTTTGAGAGTGAAGACTGAAATCGGCTACCGGGATTTCAGTTTCGATGGAGTTTCTGTTTCACTATCGGAAGAAGATGATCTTGACGGGTTTTACAAAAAATTTGTGGAGTCCAGGATCGATGGAGTGAAGTTGGGGAACAAGTGCACAATTATGATGTACGGGCCGACTGGTTCGGGCAAGAGTCATACCATGTTTGGATGTCCGAAGCAGCCTGGGATTGTGTACAAGTCGTTGAAGGATATTTTGAGCGAAGAAGAGGATGAAACTGGAGAGAAATTAGGGGTTGGGAAATTTGTGCAAGTTACTGTTTTGGAGATTTATAACGAGGAAATTTATGATCTTCTGTCATCACAAAATACTGGAGGAGGGTTTAGTTTTGGATGGCCTAAAGGTGGTTCTGCTTCTAAGGTAAAAAGTTTTTATTTGTTCATTTTATCTCACTTTTGGGACGTTTATAATATTTCATTTTTGTTGGTACTATGCTAGAGTAGGTTAATTTATGGAAAATATTCTGAAATTATTTTCATGATTGTCATATCAAGAATCCTACTATTAAGCAGATGGTAATGAAATTTTAGGTGAGACTGGAGGTGATGGGAAAGAAGGCCAAAAATGCAACCTTTATATCAGGAAATGAGGCTGGAAAGATACTTAAAGAGATCCAAAAAGTGGAGAAGAGACGAATAGTAAAGAGTACATTGTGCAATGAAAGAAGTTCTCGAAGCCATTGCATGGTACTAATCTTGAGAAAGTCTTGTTTGATAATCACCTTATTTATATTTCTTTTTTTAAGTCTTTTTTTTTGTTTTCGTATGATTTGTGCAGATAATTCTTGATGTTCCCACTGATAATCACCTTATTTATATTTCTTTTTTTATGTCATTTTTTTTTTGTTTTCATATGATTTGTGCAGATAATTCTTGATGTTCCCGCTGTCGGTGGACGGCTTATGCTCGTTGATATGGCAGGTTCAGAAAATATAGAACAAGCTGGTCAAATTGGATTGGAAGCAAAACTGCAGGTAGAAATTACTAAAAAGATACATTGCACTATCTGTTGAAATCACCAATACTCATTCATTGCTCTTTTTATGTAATGGCAGACAGCGAAAATTAACCAGGGTAATATAGCCCTGAAACGTGTGGTTGAGTCCATTGCTAATGGTGATTCTCATGTGCCATTCAGAGATAGCAAGTTAACCATGCTTCTTCAGGTATATATGATGTTGCCTATTCATACATCCGTAAATAAGCTTGGTTTCTTCCTTGGTTTCTGAAGTTCATTCGATGTTTTTGGATAGGATTCGTTTGAGGACAACAATTCAAAGATATTAATGATATTATGTGCTAGCCCGGATGCTAAGGAGTTGCATAAAACAATTGCTACCTTAGAATATGGGGCGAAAGCTAAGTGTATAGTTCGAGTTCCTAACGTGCTCTCTCAGGAAAAGGGTGCTGATGATTCTTCATCTGCTGTCATTTTGAATTCAAGAATCGCTGCTCTGGATCAGTTTGTCTCTAAGTTACAGATTGAGAACAAAGTCAGGGAACGAGAATGTGATGATGCGAAGAATCAGCTTCTGAGGAAAGAAGAAGAGGTTTCTGCACTAAGGGCAAAACTTGCTGCAGTAGAAGGAAAGGTAGAGGAGACAAGTGAAGAAGAGATTAACTGCAAGGTAAACGAGCGGACCCAACTGCTGAGAACCGAATTAGATAGAAAGATTCAAGACTGTCAGAAAATGGCCAATGAATTTATTGAAATGGAAAGGAGAAAGATGGAGCAAAGGATGTTCCAACAGCAACAAGAGGTTGAAATGCTTAAACGGCGCTTGGAGGATATTGAATCTGAACTTCGCCAGTCAAGGGCTGGGAGTGAATCGGTGGAGATAGAGGATAACAGTTTTATGAAAAGGCTAATGGAGGTCTGTTCCGAAGATCTGGATATGGTTAAGTCCATGGATTTGTCCCAATCCATGGATTTTGAAACTAAAGTGGTGCATAAGGCAGACATTCATGGAGTAGGGACAGTTTCAGGCTACTCTTACGCAAATAATTTCGGTGATGGGATACAGAGTTTTGCCAAAAAAGCAACTTTAACTACTGTATACGAGGAAGAAGAGGATGAGACTGAGGAGAAAAATAAAGAAAATATCCTCGATGAAGAAGTGCAGAAGGAGGTCATTGAGGAGAAAAAGATGATAGTCACACCAGTAGTTTCGACTCAAAGTCTTGAGAAGGTTAACTATTTCAATGATTCCATAGCACTTGGAGGATCTGGAGTGTACAATGAGGCTGAAAATTCATATGATGCATCCGCTTCTCGTAAATTAAGGATTCAGAATATCTTCACCCTCTGTGGAAATAATAGAGAGCTTTCTCAACATAATAGCACTCTTATGCCTTGCAGAGAAGGGGTAGACGACATTGATTCCATTGCGAATCTATCAGAGTTAAATGCATACGATTCTGCCACGACAAAGCTGGATGACGAAAAGTCCCAAATTCCGAAACATGTGACGAATGATCTTTCTGTGTCAAATAAACTTGAGTATTTGCAGAACTTGGAAGAAAACGAGTTGCCAAATTTAGTTATGTTATCTACCGAAAGCGCAAAGGATTCGAAAGAGAATCACAATTCGTTAAATGAAAACAATGGTGGTATTGAAGTATATGTGAAATGGGAAGCTTTAAAAGAGAACCCTAGGAAGTTTGTCACTACATTAAAGGTTTCCACAGATTCCACTCTCGCTGACTTAAGAAAGCTGATTGAAAGCCATCTAGGCAGACAACAAGATTTTACTTTTCTTGTTCTTGGGGTAAGTCTCCACTAACTTTGCAATATGCAGGATTTTACTTGCTACATACATCTTCATCTCTAGATTTCTTAGCATTTTATTTTACATAATTTTTATAAATGTATGTACATAGGATCCTTCTGGAGCTCCGGTGCCTAAGGAGGAGGAGGCTACAACACAGACAAGAAAGCTTCCTATTTGCAACAACCAGTCACTAGGACATCTAGCTTGCTTGCGTCCATTGGAACCACCAACTCGACGCCCAAGTCATATACCATTTAGTCCTCTGGAAAACATGCTTAGGAAGACCCCAAACATGCTTTCCATGAAGAAAGGTGATGATTGCTTTTCGCTGAAGGTGGCTGAAGACATCATTCCATCACCATTTCCTACTGTTAGGAAGATAAAAAAAGATTCAGCAGTTTAGTTAACTTGTGTTTGTCAGCAGTTTAGTTGACTTGTGTTGTGTTTGTAGCAGTGTGCTGTGTAATTCTTCAGTTATGCATATTTGATTGGGAGGAAAGGTCATTGGTGAAGGGGGAGTAAGGCATTTGTAGGTGACATTCTTTTGTATTTTGTTCATTTTCGAGTTTTCATGAAAAATCATGTTTTAAAATATGTAGTTCCACACACACACACACACACACACACACACACACACACACACA